>NW_027096016.1:900000-1160000 GCF_040115645.1 Euwallacea fornicatus | reverse complement strand
CCAAATTGTACCCCCCGGATTTGGCCAAAAAGTGCCGCTTCTATTAGAGCCAAATTGACGATTTGCCGTTTAAGGCCTTATTATGCTTATTTTGCCAAAAGGAGACGATTTGAACAAAATTGGTTGAAGCGTTGGTGAAATATCGTCAAATTGTACGATTTGGCCAAAAAGTGCCGCTTCTATTAGAGCCAAATTGACGATTTGCCGTTTAAGGACTTATTATGCTTATTTTGCCAAAAAGAGACGATTTGAACAAAATTGGTTGTAGCGTTGGCGAAATATCGCCAAATCATAAGATTTGGCCAGAAAGTGCCGTTTCTATTAGAGCCAAATTGACGATTTGCCGTTTAAGGCCTTATTATGCTTATTTTGCCAAAAGGAGACGATTTGAACAAAATTGGTTGTAGCGTTTGCGAGATAACGCCAAATCCTAAGATTTGGCCAAAAAGTGCCGCTTCTATTAGAGCCAAATTGACGATTTGCCGTTTAAGGCCTTATTATGCTTATTTTGCCAAAAGGAGACGATTTGAACAAAATTGGTTGTAGCGTTTGCGAGATAACGCCAAATCATAAGATTTGGCCAAAAAGTGCCGCTTCTATTAGAGCCAAATTGACGATTTGCCGTTTAAGGCCTTATTATGCTTATTTTGCCAAAAGGAGACGATTTGAACAAAATTGGTTGTAGCGTTGGCGAAATATCGCCAAATTGTACGATTTGGCCAAAAAGTGCCGCTTCTATTAGAGCCAAATTGACAATTTGCCGTTTAAGGCCTTATTATGCTTATTTTGCCAAAAGGAGACGATTTGAACAAAATTGGTTGTAGCGTTGGCGAAATATCGCCAAATCATAAGATTTGGCCAAAAAGTGCCGTTTCTATTAGAGCCAAATTGACGATTTGCCGTTTAAGGCCTTATTATGCTTATTTTGCCAAAAGGAGACGATTTGAACAAAATTGGTTGAAGCGTTGGTGAAATATCGTCAAATTGTACGATTTGGCCAAAAAGTGCCGCTTCTATTAGAGCCAAATTGACGATTTGCCGTTTAAGGCCTTATTATGCTTATTTTGCCAAAAGGAGACGATTTGAACAAAATTGGTTGTAGCGTTGGCGAAATATCGCCAAATTGTACGATTAGGCCAAAAAGTGCCGCTTCTATTAGAGCCAAATTGACGATTTGCCGTTTAAGGCCTTATTATGCTTATTTTGCCAAAAGGAGACGATTTGAACAAAATTGGTTGTAGCGTTTGCGAGATAACGCCAAATCTTAAGATTTGGCCAAAAAGTGCCGCTTCTATTAGAGCCAAATTGACGATTTGCCGTTTAAGGCCTTATTATGCTTATTTTGCCAAAAGGAGACGATTTGAACAAAATTGGTTGTAGCGTTGGCGAAATATCGCCAAATTGTACGATTTGGCCAAAAAGTGCCGCTTCTATTAGAGCCAAATTGACGATTTGCCGTTTAAGGCCTTATTATGCTTATTTTGCCAAAAGGAGACGATTTGAACAAAATTGGTTGTAGCGTTTGCGAGATAACGCCAAATCTTAAGATTTGGCCAAAAAGTGCCGCTTCTATTAGAGCCAAATTGACGATTTGCCGTTTAAGGCCTTATTATGCTTATTTTGCCAAAAGGAGACGATTTGAACAAAATTTGTTGTAGCGTTGGCGAAATATCGCCAAATTGTACGATTTGGCCAAAAAGTGCCGCTTCTATTAGAGCCAAATTGACGATTTGCCGTTTAAGGCCTTATTATGCTTATTTTGCCAAAAGGAGACGATTTGAACAAAATTGGTTGTAGCGTTTGCGAGATAACGCCAAATCTTAAGATTTGGCCAAAAAGTGCCGCTTCTATTACAGCCAAATTGACGATTTGCCGTTTAATGCCTTATTATGCTTATTTTGCCAAAAGGAGACGATTTGAACAAAATTGGTTGTAGCGTTTGCAAGATAACGCCAAATCATAAGATTTGGCCAAAAAGTGCCGCTTCTATTAGAGCCAAATTGACGATTTGCCGTTTAAGGCCTTATTATGCTTATTTTGCCAAAAGGAGACGATTTGAACAAAATTGGTTGTAGCGTTTGCGAGATAACGCCAAATCATAAGATTTGGCCAAAAAGTGCCGCTTCTATTAGAGCCAAATTGACGATTTGCCGTTTAAGGCCTTATAATGCTTATTTTGCCAAAAGGAGACGATTTGAACAAAATTGGTTGTAGCGTTGGCGAAATATCGCCAAATTGTACGATTTGGCCAAAAAGTGCCGCTTCTATTAGAGCCAAATTGACAATTTGCCGTTTAAGGCCTTATTATGCTTATTTTGCCAAAAGGAGACGATTTGAACAAAATTGGTTGTAGCGTTGGCGAAATATCGCCAAATCATAAGATTTGGCCAAAAAGTGCCGTTTCTATTAGAGCCAAATTGACGATTTGCCGTTTAAGGCCTTATTATGCTTATTTTGCCAAAAGGAGACGATTTGAACAAAATTGGTTGTAGCGTTTGCGAGATAACGCCAAATCCTAAGATTTGGCCAAAAAGTGCCGCTTCTATTAGAGCCAAATTGACGATTTGCCGTTTAAGGACTTATTATGCTTATTTTGCCAAAAAGAGACGATTTGAACAAAATTGGTTGAAGCGTTGGCGAAATATTGCCAAATTGTACGATTTGGCCAAAAAGTGCCGCTTCTATTAGAGCCAAATTGACGATTTGCCGTTTAAGGCCTTATTATGCTTATTTTGCCAAAAGGAGACGATTTGAACAAAATTGGTTGAAGCGTTGGTGAAATATCGTCAAATTGTACGATTTGGCCAAAAAGTGCCGCTTCTATTAGAGCCAAATTGACGATTTGCCGTTTAAGGACTTATTATGCTTATTTTGCCAAAAAGAGACGATTTGAACAAAATTGGTTGTAGCGTTGGCGAAATATCGCCAAATCATAAGATTTGGCCAGAAAGTGCCGTTTCTATTAGAGCCAAATTGACGATTTGCCGTTTAAGGCCTTATTATGCTTATTTTGCCAAAAGGAGACGATTTGAACAAAATTGGTTGTAGCGTTTGCGAGATAACGCCAAATCCTAAGATTTGGCCAAAAAGTGCCGCTTCTATTAGAGCCAAATTGACGATTTGCCGTTTAAGGCCTTATTATGCTTATTTTGCCAAAAGGAGACGATTTGAACAAAATTGGTTGTAGCGTTTGCGAGATAACGCCAAATCATAAGATTTGGCCAAAAAGTGCCGCTTCTATTAGAGCCAAATTGACGATTTGCCGTTTAAGGCCTTATTATGCTTATTTTGCCAAAAGGAGACGATTTGAACAAAATTGGTTGTAGCGTTGGCGAAATATCGCCAAATTGTACGATTTGGCCAAAAAGTGCCGCTTCTATTAGAGCCAAATTGACAATTTGCCGTTTAAGGCCTTATTATGCTTATTTTGCCAAAAGGAGACGATTTGAACAAAATTGGTTGTAGCGTTGGCGAAATATCGCCAAATCATAAGATTTGGCCAAAAAGTGCCGTTTCTATTAGAGCCAAATTGACGATTTGCCGTTTAAGGCCTTATTATGCTTATTTTGCCAAAAGGAGACGATTTGAACAAAATTGGTTGAAGCGTTGGTGAAATATCGTCAAATTGTACGATTTGGCCAAAAAGTGCCGCTTCTATTAGAGCCAAATTGACGATTTGCCGTTTAAGGCCTTATTATGCTTATTTTGCCAAAAGGAGACGATTTGAACAAAATTGGTTGTAGCGTTTGCGAGATAACGCCAAATCTTAAGATTTGTCCAAAAAGTGCCGCTTCTATTAGAGCCAAATTGACGATTTGCCGTTTAATGCCTTATTATGGTTATTTTGCCAAAAGGAGACGATTTGAACAAAATTGGTTGTAGCGTTTGCAAGATAACGCCAAATCATAAGATTTGGCCAAAAAGTGCCGCTTCTATTAGAGCCAAATTGACGATTTGCCGTTTAAGGCCTTATTATGCTTATTTTGCCAAAAGGAGACGATTTGAACAAAATTGGTTGTAGCGTTGGCGAAATATCGCCAAATTGTACTATTTGGCCAAAAAGTGCCGCTTCTATTAGAGCCAAATTGACGATTTGCCGTTTAAGGCCTTATTATGCTTATTTTGCCAAAAGGAGACGATTTGAACAAAATTGGTTGTAGCGTTTGCGAGATAACGCCAAATCTTAAGATTTGGCCAAAAAGTGCCGCTTCTATTAGAGCCAAATTGACGATTTGCCGTTTAAGGCCTTATTATGCTTATTTTGCCAAAAGGAGACGATTTGAACAAAATTGGTTGTAGCGTTGGCGAAATATCGCCAAATTGTACGATTAGGCCAAAAAGTGCCGCTTCTATTAGAGCCAAATTGACGATTTGCCGTTTAAGGCCTTATTATGCTTATTTTGCCAAAAGGAGACGATTTGAACAAAATTGGTTGTAGCGTTTGCGAGATAACGCCAAATCTTAAGATTTGGCCAAAAAGTGCCGCTTCTATTAGAGCCAAATTGACGATTTGCCGTTTAAGGCCTTATTATGCTTATTTTGCCAAAAGGAGACGATTTGAACAAAATTGGTTGTAGCGTTGGCGAAATATCGCCAAATTGTACGATTAGGCCAAAAAGTGCCGCTTCTATTAGAGCCAAATTGACGATTTGCCGTTTAAGGCCTTATTATGCTTATTTTGCCAAAAGGAGACGATTTGAACAAAATTGGTTGTAGCGTTTGCGAGATAACGCCAAATCTTAAGATTTGGCCAAAAAGTGCCGCTTCTATTAGAGCCAAATTGACGATTTGCCGTTTAAGGCCTTATTATGCTTATTTTGCCAAAAGGAGACGATTTGAACAAAATTGGTTGTAGCGTTGGCGAAATATCGCCAAATTGTACGATTTGGCCAAAAAGTGCCGCTTCTATTAGAGCCAAATTGACGATTTGCCGTTTAAGGCCTTATTATGCTTATTTTGCCAAAAGGAGACGATTTGAACAAAATTGGTTGTAGCGTTTGCGAGATAACGCCAAATCTTAAGATTTGGCCAAAAAGTGCCGCTTCTATTAGAGCCAAATTGACGATTTGCCGTTTAAGGCCTTATTATGCTTATTTTGCCAAAAGGAGACGATTTGAACAAAATTGGTTGTAGCGTTGGCGAAATATCGCCAAATTGTACGATTAGGCCAAAAAGTGCCGCTTCTATTAGAGCCAAATTGACGATTTGCCGTTTAAGGCCTTATTAAGCTTATTTTGCCAAAAGGAGACGATTTGAACAAAATTGGTTGTAGCGTTGGCGAAATATCGCCAAATCATAAGATTTGGCCAAAAAGTGGCGCTTCTATTAGATCCAAATTGACGATTTGCCGTTTAAGGCCTTATTATGCTTATTTTGCCAAAAGGAGACGATTTGAACAAAATTGGTTGTAGCGTTGGCGAAATATCGCCAAATTGTACGATTAGGCCAAAAAGTGCCGCTTCTATTAGAGCCAAATTGACGATTTGCCGTTTAAGGCCTTATTATGCTTATTTTGCCAAAAGGAGACGATTTGAACAAAATTGGTTGTAGCGTTGGCGAAATATCGCCAAATTGTACGATTAGGCCAAAAAGTGCCGCTTCTATTAGAGCCAAATTGACGATTTGCCGTTTAAGGCCTTATTATGCTTATTTTGCCAAAAGGAGACGATTTGAACAAAATTGGTTGTAGCGTTTGCGAGATAACGCCAAATCATAAGATTTGGCCAAAAAGTCCCGCTTCTATTAGAGCCAAATTGACGATTTGCCGTTTAAGGCCTTATTATGCTTATTTTGCCAAAAGGAGACGATTTGAACAAAATTGGTTGTAGCGTTTGCGAGATAACGCCAAATCTTAAGATTTGGCCAAAAAGTGCCGCTTCTATTAGAGCCAAATTGACGATTTGCCGTTTAAGGCCTTATTATGCTTATTTTGCCAAAAGGAGACGATTTGAACAAAATTGGTTGAAGCGTTGGCGAAATATCGTCAAATTGTACGATTTGGCCAAAAAGTGCCGCTTCTATTAGAGCCAAATTGACGATTTGCTGTTTAAGGCCTTATTATGCTTATTTTGCCAAAAGGAGACGATTTGAACAAAATTGGTTGTAGCGTTGGCGAAATATCGCCAAATTGTACGATTAGGCCAAAAAGTGCCGCTTCTATTAGAGCCAAATTGACGATTTGCCGTTTAAGGCCTTATTATGCTTATTTTGCCAAAAGGAGACGATTTGAACAAAATTGGTTGTAGCGTTTGCGAGATAACGCCAAATCATAAGATTTGGCCAAAAAGTCCCGCTTCTATTAGAGCCAAATTGACGATTTGCCGTTTAAGGCCTTATTATGCTTATTTTGCCAAAAGGAGACGATTTGAACAAAATTGGTTGTAGCGTTTGCGAGATAACGCCAAATCTTAAGATTTGGCCAAAAAGTGCCGCTTCTATTAGAGCCAAATTGACGATTTGCCGTTTAAGGCCTTATTATGCTTATTTTGCCAAAAGGAGACGATTTGAACAAAATTGGTTGTAGCGTTTGCGAGATAACGCCAAATCATAAGATTTGGCCAAAAAGTGCCGCTTCTATTAGAGCCAAATTGACGATTTGCCGTTTAAGGCCTTATTATGCTTATTTTGCCAAAAGGAGACGATTTGAACAAAATTGGTTGTAGCGTTTGCGAGATAACGCCAAATCTTAAGATTTGGCCAAAAAGTGCCGCTTCTATTAGAGCCAAATTGACGATTTGCCGTTTAAGGCCTTATTATGCTTATTTTGCCAAAAGGAGACGATTTGAACAAAATTGGTTGTAGCGTTTGCGAGATAACGCCAAATCTTAAGATTTGGCCAAAAAGTGCCGCTTCTATTAGAGCCAAATTGACGATTTGCCGTTTAAGGCCTTATTATGCTTATTTTGCCAAAAGGAGACGATTTGAACAAAATTGGTTGTAGCGTTGGCGAAATATCGCCAAATTGTACGATTAGGCCAAAAAGTGCCGCTTCTATTAGAGCCAAATTGACGATTTGCCGTTTAAGGCCTTATTAAGCTTATTTTGCCAAAAGGAGACGATTTGAACAAAATTGGTTGTAGCGTTGGCGAAATATCGCCAAATCATAAGATTTGGCCAAAAAGTGCCGCTTCTATTAGAGCCAAATTGACGATTTGCCGTTTAAGGCCTTATTATGCTTATTTTGCCAAAAGGAGACGATTTGAACAAAATTGGTTGTAGCGTTGGCGAAATATCGCCAAATTGTACGATTAGGCCAAAAAGTGCCGCTTCTATTAGAGCCAAATTGACGATTTGCCGTTTAAGGCCTTATTATGCTTATTTTGCCAAATGGAGACGATTTGAACAAAATTGGTTGTAGCGTTGGCGAAATATCGCCAAATTGTACGATTAGGCCAAAAAGTGCCGCTTCTATTAGAGCCAAATTGACGATTTGCCGTTTAAGGCCTTATTATGCTTATTTTGCCAAAAGGAGACGATTTGAACAAAATTGGTTGAAGCGTTGGCGAAATATCGCCAAATCATAAGATTTGGCCAAAAAGTGCCGCTTCTATTAGAGCCAAATTGACGATTTGCCGTTTAAGGCATTATTATGCTTATTTTGCCAAAAGGAGACGATTTGAACAAAATTGGTTGTAGCGTTTGCGAGATAACGCCAAATCCTAAGATTTGGCCAAAAAGTGCCGCTTCTATTAGAGCCAAATTGACGATTTGCCGTTTAAGGCCTTATTATGCTTATTTTGCCAAAAGGAGACGATTTGAACAAAATTGGTTGTAGCGTTTGCGAGATAACGCCAAATCATAAGATTTGGCCAAAAAGTGCCGCTTCTATTAGAGCCAAATTGACGATTTGCCGTTTAAGGCCTTATTATGCTTATTTTGCCAAAAGGAGACGATTTGAACAAAATTGGTTGTAGCGTTGGCGAAATATCGCCAAATTGTACGATTTGGCCAAAAAGTGCCGCTTCTATTAGAGCCAAATTGACAATTTGCCGTTTAAGGCCTTATTATGCTTATTTTGCCAAAAGGAGACGATTTGAACAAAATTGGTTGTAGCGTTGGCGAAATATCGCCAAATCATAAGATTTGGCCAAAAAGTGCCGTTTCTATTAGAGCCAAATTGACGATTTGCCGTTTAAGGCCTTATTATGCTTATTTTGCCAAAAGGAGACGATTTGAACAAAATTGGTTGAAGCGTTGGTGAAATATCGTCAAATTGTACGATTTGGCCAAAAAGTGCCGCTTCTATTAGAGCCAAATTGACGATTTGCCGTTTAAGGCCTTATTATGCTTATTTTGCCAAAAGGAGACGATTTGAACAAAATTGGTTGTAGCGTTTGCGAGATAACGCCAAATCTTAAGATTTGGCCAAAAAGTGCCGCTTCTATTAGAGCCAAATTGACGATTTGCCGTTTAATGCCTTATTATGGTTATTTTGCCAAAAGGAGACGATTTGAACAAAATTGGTTGTAGCGTTTGCAAGATAACGCCAAATCATAAGATTTGGCCAAAAAGTGCCGCTTCTATTAGAGCCAAATTGACGATTTGCCGTTTAAGGCCTTATTATGCTTATTTTGCCAAAAGGAGACGATTTGAACAAAATTGGTTGTAGCGTTGGCGAAATATCGCCAAATTGTACGATTTGGCCAAAAAGTGCCGCTTCTATTAGAGCCAAATTGACGATTTGCCGTTTAAGGCCTTATTATGCTTATTTTGCCAAAAGGAGACGATTTGAACAAAATTGGTTGTAGCGTTTGCGAGATAACGCCAAATCTTAAGATTTGGCCAAAAAGTGCCGCTTCTATTAGAGCCAAATTGACGATTTGCCGTTTAAGGCCTTATTATGCTTATTTTGCCAAAAGGAGACGATTTGAACAAAATTGGTTGTAGCGTTGGCGAAATATCGCCAAATTGTACGATTAGGCCAAAAAGTGCCGCTTCTATTAGAGCCAAATTGACGATTTGCCGTTTAAGGCCTTATTATGCTTATTTTGCCAAAAGGAGACGATTTGAACAAAATTGGTTGTAGCGTTTGCGAGATAACGCCAAATCTTAAGATTTGGCCAAAAAGTGCCGCTTCTATTAGAGCCAAATTGACGATTTGCCGTTTAAGGCCTTATTATGCTTATTTTGCCAAAAGGAGACGATTTGAACAAAATTGGTTGTAGCGTTGGCGAAATATCGCCAAATTGTACGATTTGGCCAAAAAGTGCCGCTTCTATTAGAGCCAAATTGACGATTTGCCGTTTAAGGCCTTATTATGCTTATTTTGCCAAAAGGAGACGATTTGAACAAAATTGGTTGTAGCGTTTGCGAGATAACGCCAAATCTTAAGATTTGGCCAAAAAGTGCCGCTTCTATTAGAGCCAAATTGACGATTTGCCGTTTAAGGCCTTATTATGCTTATTTTGCCAAAAGGAGACGATTTGAACAAAATTGGTTGTAGCGTTGGCGAAATATCGCCAAATTGTACGATTAGGCCAAAAAGTGCCGCTTCTATTAGAGCCAAATTGACGATTTGCCGTTTAAGGCCTTATTAAGCTTATTTTGCCAAAAGGAGACGATTTGAACAAAATTGGTTGTAGCGTTGGCGAAATATCGCCAAATCATAAGATTTGGCCAAAAAGTGGCGCTTCTATTAGATCCAAATTGACGATTTGCCGTTTAAGGCCTTATTATGCTTATTTTGCCAAAAGGAGACGATTTGAACAAAATTGGTTGTAGCGTTGGCGAAATATCGCCAAATTGTACGATTAGGCCAAAAAGTGCCGCTTCTATTAGAGCCAAATTGACGATTTGCCGTTTAAGGCCTTATTATGCTTATTTTGCCAAAAGGAGACGATTTGAACAAAATTGGTTGTAGCGTTGGCGAAATATCGCCAAATTGTACGATTAGGCCAAAAAGTGCCGCTTCTATTAGAGCCAAATTGACGATTTGCCGTTTAAGGCCTTATTATGCTTATTTTGCCAAAAGGAGACGATTTGAACAAAATTGGTTGTAGCGTTTGCGAGATAACGCCAAATCATAAGATTTGGCCAAAAAGTCCCGCTTCTATTAAAGCCAAATTGACGATTTGCCGTTTAAGGCCTTATTATGCTTATTTTGCCAAAAGGAGACGATTTGAACAAAATTGGTTGTAGCGTTTGCGAGATAACGCCAAATCTTAAGATTTGGCCAAAAAGTGCCGCTTCTATTAGAGCCAAATTGACGATTTGCCGTTTAAGGCCTTATTATGCTTATTTTGCCAAAAGGAGACGATTTGAACAAAATTGGTTGAAGCGTTGGCGAAATATCGTCAAATTGTACGATTTGGCCAAAAAGTGCCGCTTCTATTAGAGCCAAATTGACGATTTGCTGTTTAAGGCCTTATTATGCTTATTTTGCCAAAAGGAGACGATTTGAACAAAATTGGTTGTAGCGTTGGCGAAATATCGCCAAATTGTACGATTAGGCCAAAAAGTGCCGCTTCTATTAGAGCCAAATTGACGATTTGCCGTTTAAGGCCTTATTATGCTTATTTTGCCAAAAGGAGACGATTTGAACAAAATTGGTTGTAGCGTTTGCGAGATAACGCCAAATCATAAGATTTGGCCAAAAAGTCCCGCTTCTATTAGAGCCAAATTGACGATTTGCCGTTTAAGGCCTTATTATGCTTATTTTGCCAAAAGGAGACGATTTGAACAAAATTGGTTGTAGCGTTTGCGAGATAACGCCAAATCTTAAGATTTGGCCAAAAAGTGCCGCTTCTATTAGAGCCAAATTGACGATTTGCCGTTTAAGGCCTTATTATGCTTATTTTGCCAAAAGGAGACGATTTGAACAAAATTGGTTGTAGCGTTTGCGAGATAACGCCAAATCTTAAGATTTGGCCAAAAAGTGCCGCTTCTATTAGAGCCAAATTGACGATTTGCCGTTTAAGGCCTTATTATGCTTATTTTGCCAAAAGGAGACGATTTGAACAAAATTGGTTGTAGCGTTGGCGAAATATCGCCAAATTGTACGATTAGGCCAAAAAGTGCCGCTTCTATTAGAGCCAAATTGACGATTTGCCGTTTAAGGCCTTATTAAGCTTATTTTGCCAAAAGGAGACGATTTGAACAAAATTGGTTGTAGCGTTGGCGAAATATCGCCAAATCATAAGATTTGGCCAAAAAGTGCCGCTTCTATTAGAGCCAAATTGACGATTTGCCGTTTAAGGCCTTATTATGCTTATTTTGCCAAAAGGAGACGATTTGAACAAAATTGGTTGTAGCGTTGGCGAAATATCGCCAAATTGTACGATTAGGCCAAAAAGTGCCGCTTCTATTAGAGCCAAATTGACGATTTGCCGTTTAAGGCCTTATTATGCTTATTTTGCCAAAAGGAGACGATTTGAACAAAATTGGTTGTAGCGTTGGCGAAATATCGCCAAATTGTACGATTAGGCCAAAAAGTGCCGCTTCTATTAGAGCCAAATTGACGATTTGCCGTTTAAGGCCTTATTATGCTTATTTTGCCAAAAGGAGACGATTTGAACAAAATTGGTTGTAGCGTTTGCGAGATAACGCCAAATCATAAGATTTGGCCAAAAAGTCCCGCTTCTCTTAGAGCCAAATTGACGATTTGCCGTTTAAGGCCTTATTATGCTTATTTTGCCAAAAGGAGACGATTTGAACAAAATTGGTTGTAGCGTTTGCGAGATAACGCCAAATCTTAAGATTTGGCCAAAAAGTGCCGCTTCTATTAGAGCCAAATTGACGATTTGCCGTTTAAGGCCTTATTATGCTTATTTTGCCAAAAGGAGACGATTTGAACAAAATTGGTTGTAGCGTTTGCGAGATAACGCCAAATCTTAAGATTTGGCCAAAAAGTGCCGCTTCTATTAGAGCCAAATTGACGATTTGCCGTTTAAGGCCTTATTATGCTTATTTTGCCAAAAGGAGACGATTTGAACAAAATTGGTTGTAGCGTTGGCGAAATATCGCCAAATTGTACGATTAGGCCAAAAAGTGCCGCTTCTATTAGAGCCAAATTGACGATTTGCCGTTTAAGGCCTTATTAAGCTTATTTTGCCAAAAGGGGACGATTTGAACAAAATTGGTTGTAGCGTTGGCGAAATATCGCCAAATTGTACGATTTGGCCAAAAAGTGCCGCTTCTATTAGAGCCAAATTGCAGGCGGGACGAGGACGCGGTGCTCGTGGCTAAGGTGGAGGGGGCCACCTACAGCGACACCCTCAAGAAGGTGCGACAACTTGTGGCGCAGTCCCAGACGAAAGTAGACATAGCAAACGTCAGGGAGACAAGGCGCGGCGAGATCCTTCTGACGCTGCCTAAAGGGGGGAATGGGGGGAAAGAACTCCGGGACATTCTCGGCAAGGGGCTGGGAGTAGACCGGGTTCGAACGGGGACGGGAGGCAGGCCCGTGATCTTCCAAGTCATCGGTCTGGACGGAGTCACTACCGGTGAAGAGGTGGTATGGGCGGTGGCTGCTGCGGCAGAGCTCGAACCGTGTCGGCTCAAACTGACCGGCATTCGGGCAAGTTTCGGCAGATGCCAAACCGCCATCATACGGGTTGTCGAGGGGGATGGCGAGGCGGCAGCAAAAGTTCGGGGGATCTCCGATCTGCGAGTCGGCATCAGCAGGTGTCGCCTGAAGGAGAGGAAAGACTCTGGGCGTTGCTTCCGCTGTTGGGAGACGGGGCATAGAGCGGGCCAATGCAAAGGCGTGGACAGGTCCCGTCTGTGCGCCCGATGCGCTAAGGAGGGGCACAGGGCCGTGGAGTGTAAAAACTCGCGTTTCTGCCCCCTCTGTAAGGCGGAGGGACACAGCGCAGGAGCCACGGGGTGCGTGGAGCGGACCACGAAGGTCGCGACGGCACCGGCCAAAAAGTCGGCAGCCGGAGCCGCACCGGCAACCCGTGTGCCAAAAAAGACCGAATCCGCGCCTGTGCGAGGCGAAGCAAAGGGGGTGCAAGCGGCACGCCCCCCTTCCCCGACCAGTTCGGTCGGAGAAGGGGTGGGAGCCCAAATAGAGGTAGAGGGGGAGGGTCACGAGGAATGCATCGCCTCGGGGCGCTCCACCGAAGAGCCACTCAAGAGCGAGGCTACGTCGAAACGTGGCAAACGACGGAGAGCGCGATCTCGCGCAGACTCCGCGTAGACGAGGTTGACTCTCAAGTGAGGGTGAGTGAGTGAGTGTGTGTGAGATTGCGGCGGATAAATGGGAAAATGGCTCCGACGGTCAACGTACTCAGGTGTCTCCAGATCAATCTGGACAGGAGACGGTTGGCTACCGACTTACTGTTCCAGACGATCAGGGAGAGAGATATCGACGTTGTGTTAGGACAAGAGCCGAACAATGCAACCAAGGGTGTAATTAGGGATCGGAGCGACGACGCTTTCATCTGGTTAGCCAACCATTTGAGGGTGAAGTCAATCCATAGGGACTGGGGTTTCGTAGCGGTGGAGTTGGGATGGATCACGCTGGTCTCGGCATACTTCTCACCGAACAGAACGGCGGCCGAATTCGGTGCCATGCTTAGTAGACTGGAGGAGTACGTGCGGGGACTGGATGGTAGGAAGGTCCTCGTAGCCGGGGATCTGAATGCCAAAAGTGGACGTTTCGGCTCCGAAGCGCGCAATCCTTATGGTCTGGTCCTTGAAGAGTTCTTGGATGCGGGGGGATTCACTCCGCTTAACATCGGGAAGGAGTGGACGTTCGGCAACCACAACGGAAGATCGCTGATCGACGTGACCATGGCCGGTGTGACTGCGGCGGGCATGGTGAATGAGTGGAAAGTTGAGTGCGAGAAAGAGAGTGGAAGTGGGCACAGATACGTTAGCTTTCGGATTATGAAAGAGGGAAGCGCGCGCTGTGCCAACGATGGAGTGGAGAGTGTGAGATTGAACGGTTGGATTGTGACTGAGAGAGGAATGAGGAAATTGAACCAGTACGTGATGGCGAGAGAGGGAGCGGCAGGGTTGACCGATGATCCGGAACGGATAGTGAAAGAAATCGGTGACGCCTGCGATGCGTGTTTGAGAAAGAAGAGTGGACAATCTGGTTGCAATAAGAGAGCGGTGTACTGGTGGAACGATGAGATCGAAGAGTTGAGAAAAGAGTGTGTGAGAATGAGAAGAACGATGACGAGAGTGAAGGGCGACAGAGAGACGGACGAAAGAAGAAGAGCGGCGGAAGAAGAACACAAGGAAGCGCGAAAGGCCCTCAAGGTGTCCATCAGCAACGCCAAGAGGGAGGCGTGGAAGGGTCTGTGTGCCGATTTGGAGACGGATATCTGGGGCCTCGGCTACAAAATAGTGGCCGGGAAACTTGGTCATTTTAAAGCGAGCCACCTGCCGGAAGTAGAGATGCTTCGGCACGTGGACGAACTCTTTCCGAAGAAGGAGAAGATCAGATGGGTGCCTAGGGTACCGGGGACGGAACACGTGCCTCGGGTCACGACTGAGGAGATCTGTCAGGCAGTCGGGAGTCTCAAGAGCCGCAAGGCTCCGGGGTTGGACGGGATACCGAACGAGGTCTTGAAGCTGTACCTTGGGGCAATCCCCCAGAGTATGGCAGATTGCGTAACGCGCATCTTCACCTCGGGCGTGTTCCCCAAAATCTGGAAGAGAGCCCGTCTGGTACTGGTGGAGAAACCGAAGCGGGAACCGATTGCGGAACCCTCGTACCGGCCCATTTGCCTAATCGACGGACTCGGAAAGATTGCGGAAAAGGTGATCAAGACCAGACTTCTGGAAGAAGTGATGGCGCACGGAATGATAAGTGAGAGACAGTTTGGGTTTGTTAAGGGCAGGAGCACCATTGATGCCATGCTGGCCGTGACGAAGATCGTGGAGGACATCAAGCGGAAACATTGCACACAAGCGGGCTTTTGCGTTATGGTAACTATCGATGTGAAGAACGCGTTTAACACGGCGCCGTGGGACCTCATCGTCCGTGTGATGAAGAGGTCCCCGATAAGCAGGTATTTGACGGACGTCGTCCAGTCATACCTGAAAGACCGATTTCTCGAGTTGCCGAACGGGGAGGTCCGTGAGTTGTCGTGTGGTGTTCCTCAGGGATCCGTTCTTGGTCCCGTCCTGTGGAACCTGTTCTACGACGAGCTGCTGACGGTGGGTTATCCAGACGGCGTCACTCCGGTGGCGTACGCGGACGACTTGTCGTTGGTGGTCACGGCAAGGAACAGGGAAACTCTGGAGAGGAGAGTCAGGGGGGCCATGGAACTGGTCTCCGACACGTTCCGAGCCAAAGGTCTCAGCATGGCTACGGACAAGACAGAGATGGTGCTTCTGGTGGGAAGAAGATTGTTGAGGAGCTTGAGTCTCTGGGTGGATGGAGTCAGGTACGAAAGTCAGGAATGTGTGAAGTACCTGGGAGTGTGGTTCGGTAGGAACACTCGCTTCGGCGAGCACACCCGCCGAACTGCCGACAAGGTGGGCGGGATTCTACGGAAACTCGAGGGAATCTTGCCCAGAGTAAACGGATTGGCGTTTGAAAGAAGGCGAGTGCTTGTGACGGCGGCGGCGTCAGTCCTGCTGTACGCGGTTCCGGTGTGGCACACCGAGCTGACGTACCGAAAGTACAACGCCATCTTGGAACGAGCAAACAGATCGCTCGCCATCAGGGTGGCGTGTGCATACAGGACGGCTCCGGGCGCGGCGGTGTTGGTGTTGGCTAAAATACCGCCGGTGAGACTGCGCGTGGAAGAGAGAAGAAGGGTGTGGGAGCGAGGTAAGAATTCAAGGAGTGAAGCGAGCGATTGGGTGATTAGCGAATGGGAGAAAGTGTGGGCCAAGTACGATGGCAGGATGAAAGTGTTCGTACCCAGCGTAAGGCGGTGGTTCGAATGTAAGTGGACAAGACCGGGTTACGCGCTGTCGCAGGTATTTACTGGGCACGGTGTGTTCGGTAAATACCTGCACAAAATCGGAGTAGAGAGAAATAACCACTGCTGGTTCTGTGGGGACGAAACAGAGTGCGTGGCGGACACCCCGGAGCACACCCTGTGGGAGTGTCCGCAGTGGGAGGGGTATCGTGTGGAAGCCAGGGGGAGGGGACTCAACCTGGACCGAAACATGATAGGGCGTGAATTGGTGGAGACAGAGGAGAAGTGGATGGCATTTGAAAGAATGGTGGGAAAGATCATGTGGGATAAGATTGTGAGAGGGAGAGAACGGACATCGGAAAGAGTGCGGGAACAGAGCAACCTCGGCGGCGAATAGTCCGCGAGGAGAGTGGACAGGGCCCTGAAGGAATGCCGAAAGGCGATACCGGGGCGAAGAGGGGAGGTGGTTTTAGTGGGTAGGCGGGCGACATAATGGTCGGTCGAATCCTACACTACCTGGCTGCACGTCGAAGCCAGGTGTCTTAAGAAGATTCCCACCTCCTCGCAACAAAAAAAAAAAAAAAAAAAAAAAAAAATTGAGCCAAATTGACGATTTGCCGTTTAAGGCCTTATTATGCTTATTTTGCCAAAAGGAGACGATTTGAACAAAATTGGTTGTAGCGTTGGCGAAATATCGCCAAATTGTACGATTTGGCCAAAAAGAGCCGCTTCTATTAGAACCAAATTGACGATTTGCCGTTTAAGGCCTTATTATGCTTATTTTGCCAAAAGGAGACGATTTGAACAAAATTGGTTGTAGCGTTGGCGAAATATCGCCAAGTTGTACGATTTGGTCAGAAAGTGCCGCTTCTATTAGAGCCAAATTGACGATTTGCCGGTTAACGCCTTATTATGCTTGTTTTGCCAAAAGGAGACGATTTGAACAAAATTGGTTGTAGCGTTGGCGAGATAACGCCAAATCATAAGATTTGGCCAAAAAGTGCCGCTTCTATTAGAGCCAAATTGACGATTTGCCGTTTACGGCCTTATTATGCTTATTTTGCCAAAAGGAGACGATTTGAACAAAATTGGTTGTAGCGTTGGCGAGATAACGCCAAATCATAAGATTTCGCCAAAAAGTGCCGCTTCTATTAGAGCCAAATTGACGATTTGCCGTTTAAGGCCTTATTATGCTTATTTTGCCAAAAGGAGACGATTTGAACAAAATTGGTTGTAGCGTTGGCGAAATATCGCCAAATTGTACGATTTGGCCAAAAAGAGCCGCTTCTATTAGAACCAAATTGACGATTTGCCGTTTAAGGTCTTATTATGCTTATTTTGCCAAAAGGAGACGATTTGAACAAAATTGGTTGTAGCGTTGGCGAAATATCGCCAAATTGTACGATTTGGCCAAAAAGTGCCGCTTCTATTAGAGCCAAATTGACGATTTGCCGGTTAACGCCTTATTATGCTTATTTTGCCAAAAGGAGACGATTTGAACAAAATTGGTTGTAGCATTGGCGAAATAACGCCAAATCGTGGTTTTCGGGCAATTTCCGACGAAACTCGCCGATTTCACGGATTTGACTATTTTTAAGCTCAGTATTGTTAGGAATGACGGAAATAGCACGAAATCGTACGATTTACACGATTTGGTCAAAAAGTGCCGCTTCTATTAGAGCCAAATTGACGATTTGCCGTTTAAGGCCTTATTATGCTTATTTTGCCAAAAGGAGACGATTTGAACAAAATTGGTTGTAGCGTTGGCGAAATATCGCCAAATTGTACGATTTGGCCAAAAAGTGCCGCTTCTATTAGAGCCAAATTGACGATTTGCCGTTTAAGGCCTTATTATGCTTATTTTGCCAAAAGGAGACGATTTGAACAAAATTGGTTGTAGCGTTGGCGAAATATCGCCAAATTGTACGATTTGGCCAAAAAGTGCCGCTTCTATTAGAGCCAAATTGACGATTTGCCGTTTAACGCTTTATTATGCTTATTTTGCCAAAAGGAGACGATTTGAACAAAATTGGTTGTAGCGTTGGCGAGATAACGCCAAATCATAAGATTTGGCCAAAAAGTGCCGCTTCTATTAGAGCCAAATTGACGATTTGCCGTTAAAGGCCTTATCATGCTTATTTTGCCAAAAGAAGACGATTTGAACAAAATTGGTTGTAGCGTTGGCGAAATATCGCCAAATTGTACGATTTGGTCAGAAAGTGCCGCTTCTATTAGAGCCAAATTGACGATTTGCCGTTTAAGGCCTTATAATGCTTATTTTGCCAAAAGAAGACGATTTGAACAAAATTGGTTGTAGCGTTGGCGAAATATCGCCAAATTGTACGATTTGGCCAAAAAGTGCCGCTTCTGTTAGAGCCAAATTGACGATTTGCCGTTTAAGGCCTTATTATGCTTATTTTGACAAAAGGAGACGATTTGAACAAAATTGGTTGTAGCGTTGGCGAGATAACGCCAAATCATAAGATTTGGCCAAAAAGTGCCGCTTCTATTAGAGCCAAATTGACGATTTGCCGTTTAACGCTTTATTATGCTTATTTTGCCAAAAGGAGACGATTTGAACAAAATTGGTTGTAGCGTTGGCGAAATATCGCCAAATTGTACGATTTGGCCAGAAAGTGCCGCTTCTATTAGAGCCAAATTGACGATTTGCCGTTTAAGGCCTTATTATGCTTATTTTGCCAAAAGGAGACGATTTGAACAAAATTGGTTGTAGCATTGGCGAAATAACGCCAAATCGTGGTTTTCGGGCAATTTCTGACGAAACTCGCCGATTTCACGGATTTGACTATTTTTAAGCTCAGTATTGTTAGGAATGACGGAAATAGCACGAAATCGTACGATTTACACGATTTGGTCAAAAAGTGCCGCTTCTATTAGAGCCAAATTGACGATTTGCCGTTTAAGGCCTTATTATGCTTATTTTGCCAAAAGGAGACGATTTGAACAAAATTGGTTGTAGCGTTTGCGAGATAACGCCAAATCATAAGATTTGGTCATAAAGTGCCGCTTCTATTAGAGCCAAATTGACGATTTGCCGGTTAACGCCTTATTATGCTTATTTTGCCAAATGGAGACGATTTGAACAAAATTGGTAGTAGCGTTGGCGAGATAACGCCAAATCGTGGTTTTCGGGCAATTTCCGACGAAACTCGCCGATTTCACGGATTTGACTATTTTTAAGCTCAGTATTGTTAAGAATGACGGAAATAGCACGAAATCGTACGATTTACACGATTTGGTCAAAAAGTGCCGCTTCTATTAGAGCCAAATTGACGATTTGCCGTTTAAGGCCTTATTATGCTTATTTTGCCAAAAGGAGACGATTTGAACAAAATTGGTTGTAGCGTTTGCGAGATAACGCCAAATCATAAGATTTGGTCATAAAGTGCCGCTTCTATTAGAGCCAAATTGACGATTTGCCGGTTAACGCCTTATTATGCTTATTTTGCCAAATGGAGACGATTTGAACAAAATTGGTAGTAGCGTTGGCGAGATAACGCCAAATCGTGGTTTTCGGGCAATTTCCGACGAAACTCGCCGATTTCACGGATTTGACTATTTTTAAGCTCAGTATTGTTAAGAATGACGGAAATAGCACGAAATCGTACGATTTACACGATTTGGTCAAAAAGTGCCGCTTCTATTAGAGCCAAATTGACGATTTGCCGTTTAAGGCCTTATTATGCTTATTTTGCCATAAGGAGACGATTTGAACAAAATTGGTTGTAGCGTTGGCGAGATAACGCCAAATCATAAGATTTGGTCATAAAGTGCCGCTTCTATTAGAGCCAAATTGACGATTTGCCGTTTAAGGCCTTATTATGCTTATTTTGCCAAAAGGAGACGATTTGAACAAAATTGGTTGTAGCGTTGGCGAGATAACGCCAAATCGTAAGATTTGGCCAAAAAGTGCCGCTTCTGTTAGAGCCAAATTGACGATTTGCTGTTTAAGGCCTTATTATGCTTATTTTGCCAAAAGGAGACGATTTGAACAAAATTGGTTGTAGCGTTGGCGAAATATCGCCAAATTGTACGATTTGGCCAAAAAGTGCCGCTTCTGTTAGAGCCAAATTGACGATTTGCCGTTTAAGGCCTTATTATGCTTATTTTGACAAAAGGAGACGATTTGAACAAAATTGGTTGTAGCGTTGGCGAGATAACGCCAAATCATAAGATTTGGCCAAAAAGTGCCGCTTCTATTAGAGCCAAATTGACGATTTGCCGTTTAACGCTTTATTATGCTTATTTTGCCAAAAGGAGACGATTTGAACAAAATTGGTTGTAGCGTTGGCGAAATATCGCCAAATTGTACGATTTGGCCAGAAAGTGCCGCTTCTATTAGAGCCAAATTGACGATTTGCCGTTTAAGGCCTTATTATGCTTATTTTGCCAAAAGGAGACGATTTGAACAAAATTGGTTGTAGCGTTGGCGAAATATCGCCAAATTGTACGATTTGGCCAAAAAGTGCCGCTTCTATTAGAGCCAAATTGACGATTTGCCGTTTAACGCTTTATTATGCTTATTTTGCCAAAAGGAGACGATTTGAACAAAATTGGTTGTAGCGTTGGCGAAATATCGCCAAATTGTACGATTTGGCCAAAAAGTGCCGCTTCTATTAGAGCCAAATTGACGATTTGCCGTTTAAGGCCTTATTATGCTTATTTTGCCAAAAGGAGACGATTTGAACAAAATTGGTTGTAGCGTTGGCGAAATAACGCCAAATCGTGGTTTTCGGCCAATTTCCGACGAAACTCGCCGATTTCACGGATTTGACAATTTTTAAGCTCAGTATTGTTAAGAATGACGGAAATAGCACGAAATCGTACGAATTACACGATTTGGCCGAAAAGTGCCGCTTCTATTAGAGCCAAATTGACGATTTGCCGTTTAAGGCCTTATTATGCTAGTTAGGTTTTCGTCCAGGAAAGGGAGATTTTTAAATAAACGCGAAGCACAATGCATAAGACTACTCTATTCTACGTTTAAAACATAAGAAGCTCTCCTATCTAGCTATTGTAACAATTTATATAGATAGGTTGCTGTCTCTGCACATTTGAAGGAAATACTTGGTTTGCTGTTTCATGGGAAAGGATCCCTATTACAGGTTCACATCACTCGTTATCATAGAGGATGTACATGTAACTACGTTATTCGCTAGTGTTTTAAATTCTGTTTCCTTTACTGACTACTAAAGCATAAGATTTTTGTAGTTTCTCTGCCCTACCTTCTTTGTTAATTTCTTCTTTTCCTCTTTGCGTGTATATATCTACTTGTATGTTGGTCCCTTCGAACGTCGCTTGTATCATTTTCTTTTGCTCCCCAATAGTTAACTGTGTTATCTGATGTGCTATTATTTTCTCTTCCTTACTTTGTATCGCTATTTCTTTTACCTCTTGTAATTTTTTCCACAAGTCTTCTTCGTAATTGTCTATTATAACTTTTATTATACGTTTTTTAATCATTTTTTTCTCACCATTTCTCTTCATCTTCGTACTGTTTTCTAGTATTTCCACAGGTTCTCTCAATTCATTTAGTTCTGGATATCTGTTTTTGTACATATTTTGTATATCATTTCCTTTATTTCCTCCCTCTTTATTACACTCTATAAGCAACCTTAACTTTTCAGTTCGGGCATTTACTGGATTTCCCTCCATTACTTTTACGTTTTTCATTAGATTTTCATTCCATTCCATATGCTTGATGAGCTTAAAGTCTCTGTAGTCATTTACCATATTTAATTGCTGTCTTCTCAGTACTGTGTTTGGTTCGTTTCCTAGAAAGTCCGTTTGTGTTTCCGTGGTTCGATAAACTTTTTCCGTCTGTCCAATTTGCGTTCTCGTTGTGTTTTGTCTATCCATTTTTTCTTCTAGTGCCTTCTTTATGGCTTGGGTTGTAAGTTGACTCGTAATACTGGCTATTTAGTTTATTTGTTCTTTGAGTTCTCTTTTTGTGTTTGGGTTTTATCGCATTATGCTCTGTGTTTTGTTGATGTCCTTGTTTAGAATATTGATAAGTTCTATTGCCTTTTTGATTAATATGCGTATCTTTTGATCTTCTATATCTTGTTCTGTCTCTCTGTCTTCCTTTTCCTGATTTTCGTACTTCCTTTTCTTTGTTGATTGAGATATGCCTTCTTCTTCGTTCCAGGTTAGGTCTAGTTCCACTATGTTTCTTGGAGTCTTTGGTGTTCTGTCCACCTTTTTATCTCCATCCACAAATGAAGACCAAACTTTGGTCGGAGAGGTTCCGAAAACCCTCCTTCCAGGTGTCTTTGTTCCAGAAGCAATCCCCTGCATCTCGGCCTGGCTTCCCACCATAGATTCTGTACAGTTGCTTGCTAACGGTCGGGGGCAGCCTGCACTACCACTGCCAACACCGACCGGAACTGGGGTTTCCCTCCCCTGCTCCGTAACCGTCTTACTCTTTTCCCTTTCCATTGCCATGTCTTGTTGTGCCCTCCGCGTTGGTTACCTCCGCTTCCCTCCACCGGGGATGGTTACCCGGTCTCGGTAGCCGGAGGCATCCAGGGGTCACCACGTGGAGGTGCGGATAGGACTTTGACCCCCAACTAACCTGAACTAACCTTTTTTTTTTTTTTTTTTTTTTTTTTATAGAGGGGGGAAACCTTCCAAAGGTACCCGGTCTGATATTCTGGCGACCGGGTTATGTGGGATTCGTCCCTAAGTGGGACGCCTACCCACTAAAACCCTCCTCTCTTTACCTTGAGTCACCCTCGGAACCGCCGCTAGGCATTACTTCAGGGGGGGGGGGTGGTATTTGTCTCATCGTTCACGGCGCTATAGGCTCTCTCCTTTCTATGCTCCTTTCCTTGTCCGATTTCTTTTTCATGATTTTGTTGATCATGTTACTGACGCTGTTCCAATCTTTTTCAGATCTTAGCATGAGCATGGACACGTTCTCCATTGTCACTTCTTCAGCGCATTCGTGTGATGCCTCTCCCCTCTCTGCTGCAAAATTTTCACAGAAAAAGATTGTGTGACGCACATTGTCCCTTTCTCCGCAATACCAGCATGCACTGTCATCTTTCCGTTTTATTCTCTTCAGATACGTTCCGAAAGTTCCGTGACCCGTAAGAGCTTGAGTAAGGAAGAAGTTACCTCACCCCACTTACGGTTTTTCCACTGGCCCACGTCCTTAATGAAGACCTTCGTCCACCCCTGATAGTTTTTCCACCTTTCTTGCCACTCCTTTAGAAGTTCGCTTCGGTAAGCGGTCTTCTCTTTCGTCTCTTTTCCGTAGCCTTTTGCCCTTTCTTTGATCTGTAGGTCTATCGGTGGAAGCCCGAAAATTACTTCCACCGCTGCTGTCGGTACAGTGCGATATGCCGCTGCGACCATTATCGCTATCCTACGATTGACTCTTGCCAGAGGACTCAGGTAGGTACTTTTCTCTATTACCCTCCACCACACTGGCGCGGCGTACAGTAAAGTGGACGTCACGACGCTCGCAAGCAATTGTTTTTTTACTTTGACGGGGACCCGTTATTTTTGTCGTAATTCCCGCCATCAAACCCATAAGCCGGTGGCACTTTTCGCAGATCCGTTCTACGTGCTCCTTCATTCTCAGGTCTCGATCTAAGTATACGCCCAGGTATTTTGCGCTCTGGACACTGTGTAGCTCACACCGCTCGTGACCCTGTGCGTTCTTCCTATTTCGTCGACGATGCTTCTGTCCTCTAGGTAGAATTTAATCATTCTCAAGATGTAGCGTTCTACATTCCTTTTTTCCAAGATGCGGGCGATCACCTCCCACGAGACCGAGTTAAAAGCGTTTTTTATGTCCACCAATACCATCGCTCCGAATCCTCTATGGGTGTAAGACACTCTGTTCTCCTTTTGTATGATGTTCCGTACGCACCTTATTGCGTCCACCGTAAACCTCCCCTTTCGATAGCCGAACTGCCTTTCGCTGATGAGATTCTTCCGTTCCACCTCTTCGGTAAGTCTTTGTTTGATCAACCTTTCGAGTATCTTGCCCACGGTGTTCAGCAAACATATCGGCCGATAAGATGTTTTTTCCTCGTTTGGCCTCGTCTTCTCGATTAAGACCAAACGTGCCGATTTCCATATTTTTGGAAAAATTCCGTTTCTTAGGCATTCGTTGAATATGTGTAAGAAGATCTGCGGGTTCTTCTCGACACACAATCTGGCAATCTCCGGGGGTACTCCGTCCGGACCTGGAGACTTCTTCATTTTGGTGTTTTGCACGGCAATCCTGAGTTCTGCGTCCGTTAAAAGCGGTATGTCCTCGTGTACTAGCGTTACCGGCCATTTTATTTCTTCGTGTCTCGGAAACAGTTTTCTAATCTGCTCGTCGATCGTTGAAACAGTGATGGGCGCGGTTGGTCTGATCTTCAGTCTTCCCATTGCGATTTTGTACGCTCTTCCCCATATGTTTTCCTCTATTTCCGCACAGATCTCTTTCCATTTTTCTCTTTTGCTTTTGTTAATTTCGTACTTTAGGGTTCTTTTCTTTTGTTCCAGGATTTCTTTCAGGTTTTCTTCTTCTCGGGCCTCGTGAGGGATCGCTCGTAGTCTGGTGAGTTTTCTTCTGGTCTCGTGGCACTCTTTCCTTTTTGCCGCTATTTCGCTGTTCCACCAGTAATTGGGTGGATGTTTCCCGCCATGGAAATTGGTACGCTTCAGGATCCTGTAAGAATGCTCCGTTATCTGGCGCATTATGGATTCCGGTGAGTATGGTTCTCCGAAGATCTCAGACGCCGTGTCTGCAAATCCCTAGGTGGTATGATTTATTTTTTGACAGTTGTTGCGATTGGTCCCTTGGTGCTTTTACCTTCCAGGTTTGGATCGAAGAGATTGAAAAAGATGGAATGGTGATCGCTGAAGTTTTCCTTCGAATCTTCTACCCTCCACCCGTGTACGCGTGTGAAACCCTCCTCGGATGTAGCAGTGAAGTCGATGACGGATCCGCTTCCTTTGGTGCATGTGATTTTACTTCCTTTATTACAGACTACCATCTTGTTTGTAGCCAGCCAGTCTTCGTGGATCCTCCCTCTGAGGTTAGTCGTCTTTGAGCCGATTGCTGGAGTCTTCGCATTCCAATCGGCCCCTAAAACTATTTGTTTTTTGTAGTTTTTAAGTTTTGCCTCTAGGTCGTCGAGTAGACGTTCGAACATGCAATCCACCCGGTTTGGAGAGAAGTATGACGATACTAGCACTACCGACTCGCATTCCAGTATCACAAAACCCTCTCCCCGATGGTTTCTGATGGGTTTTCCTAGAGGCGCTGCTGCCCAGACGAAGGCGTCGAAGTTGAGATCGCGCTCAAGACGGTTTGATTTGGCTACGTTGTGCTCTTGTCCCAACACCACGTGTATGTTTTCATCCCGTATTCTTTGAAACAGCAGGTCCATTGCGACTTTGCTCCTATTTAGGTTGACTTGCAGGCATTTAAAGGGACCGGAGGGGATTTTACCCTGGGAGTTTCCGGACGTAGGCTGGCTGGTTGGTAAAAGGCTGACTTGTTTATTCATCATCGTGAGCGGCTTTGGAGGGCTTCCTTTTGTTTCTCAAATCTTCTACGGCTTTTCTGTAAGCGGGGCATCTGTAGCTTTGCGCTCTATGTCCCTTATTGTCGGTACACACGTAGCACACCGCCGCGTTTTGGCAGACCTTCGCTTCGTGACCATCTTCCAAGCAATTCAGGCATCTTCCTTGCGTCTTGTCAGCTTTTTTGCAGCCCGCCGCCATGTGTCCAAATTCGTTGCATTTGAAGCACCTGACGGGTGTGTATACTTCCTCCACTCTGCAGTTCAGCCATCCTATTTTGATCCGTCTGTTACTGACCAGGTCTCTTGCTTTTTCTGTTGGCAGAGTGACGAAAGCGTGTCTCTGTCTTTGTTTGTTGACTTGCGCCGAGAGCCTAACCTTTATGTCGCCTCTATTGGTCTGCACCTATTGCGCGACTGCTTCACGTATCTCGTCCTCATCTACGCTGCAATCTAATCCGTTGATGAAGACTCTTTGCTCTCTGGTTAGCAGTTGCACTGTCGCGCTTTGCGCCGTCGTTTCTGCCACCACCTTAAGGAATTTCTCTTGGTCGATTGTGTTTCCCGTCACCTTAAGTTTGACGTGCCCTTGGTTCGTTTCGACGAGTGATTTTACTCTGATTCCCATTCCTTCTAGGTTGACTTTTTCTTTCAGCATTTTCACAATCTGCGAGTATCCGTGCTCTCTAGTAGTTGGTTTGATGATTACCGTTTCAGCTTTTCTCCTAACCGGTACCCAGCTACTTCCGCTCGCGGTGATATTTACGTTGTCAAGCCTTCGCGGTCTTGTCCTCTTTGTCGCCTCAGTCGTCGTGTCGCTCCGAGCTTCTGCCACCACTTTATTCCACGCCCGTCGTCTGACCGGATATCCAAACACCTTGATCACCGTTGCTGTGTCGGCAAATAGGTGTTCCATAATTTTCCTGGCAGTCACTATTAGCGATGCTGATGTCGCTGCTACCGCTATTTCCTTTTCGCCTTCTGTCGTTTGCTTGACTTTAGTAATCGCTTCCAGCAGCCGTCCGAAAGTCTCTTTCTCATTGTCTCCAGAAGTGTCCACGCCTGCCACCACCGTTTTGCGGCTCTTGGTAATCTGCAGCTCTTCCTCCTCGATTTTGAGCTCGTCGTTCCTAACTATGGTGTATAGCTTTCCGTTCTTTATTGGCTCTTTTTCGATTAATCTCGCAAAATCCGGGGCCCGAAGTTCAATCTCTTTCAGGAGTTTACTATTGAAGTCGTTAATGTCCGCAAGAATGATCAGATCCTCTGTTTCTCGTTCCAGGATGCTGCCTTGCGTGACCTCGGTGCACCTGTACCAATGTTCTGACCACTCCTTCCTTGATATAGTCTCCAACTTGTGAAGATCTGTTTTCCCTTCCAGTATCCGTCTTATCTCAATTTCCGTTTGTTTGTCGGCCGAATCGTTGTTACGTTTTGGCAGGCCAGTCTGTTCCGTCTGTATGCCTTTATCTATTTTCCGCACCATTTCCATTTCTTCGTGTTTATTAGACTCCAGCCAGTCTACGATTTCCATTCGTTTTAATCTGTTAGTGTTCTTCCCCAGTTTGATTGCAATATCCTTTATTTCCTTCTTTGTGTTATTCTCGATGTTGTTTCCCAGCTGTGTAACTAACCTCTCTATGTCTTTCAGGACTTCGATGAAGCCTGTTACCTCGCTGCTTCCTTTCTTTTTACTCGCTTTTTCAGAGATAACAGTGATTTCTCGTTTCCCGTTGCTTGTAGTTTTCTTTTCTTCCTCGCGTGTGCAATCTGGTTCGGCTACAGTTTCTGCGGCGAATGTGTTTCCGACAGTACTTGGCATGTCGGCAGATCTTTTATCGCTGGCTAAAATGTCGTCTGTACCCTTGAGAATTTGTGATGGGTTCACGCTAGAACCCATGGCACCTGCATCGACGGACGGTGCCTCTTTGCTTCTCGGTGGCGTCCTCTAGACCTTTGTGCTTGTTGCAAATCCCTTCTCCCGGTCTCCGCACGTCGCACTTCTGGTCCCAGTCTTTTGAAGGCTTTCTCCCCTCGTCATCGGCTTGATATTCTTCCCGGCTCCCCATTCTTCCCTTCTCTTTTAGATTCGGCCCTTCTGTGTTGGTACCTCCTCTCTTCCCAGTAGTACTTACCGGGGTGGCGACCTTGCGGTCCATCGCGCACCCTTCCTTTGAAGGCAGTCGTTGAATTTCGACAGTCAGCGAGGCCTGCTTCGGCGACTCGCCCGCCGTCTTCTGGGGCTCCCAGCACCCCTGAGGAGGTAACGAAAGATCCACTTATTTGCTGTTCATGATTCTTCCTGCTTGTGTTTGTGTGCCTCTCTTAGTCCTCATCCTCTCCCTCCGCCCGT
This sequence comes from Euwallacea fornicatus, assembly GCF_040115645.1. Lineage (NCBI taxonomy): Eukaryota > Metazoa > Arthropoda > Insecta > Coleoptera > Curculionidae > Euwallacea > Euwallacea fornicatus. Next base: position 1,132,272 of record NW_027096016.1, on the reverse strand, counting down.
CCGGCAAGTTAAGACCCGCCAGTAGCTACGCTACCACCGGCATGGCCTTTGGGATCATTGGATGAGTACAAGCCCTTCCACTTCGACAAAGTGGAGACACATCGGGAGGCCGAACAAACCCTAATAAACCCGAAGTAACCCGAATTAACCCGAATAAACCGGAATTAACCCGAACAAACCCGAATAAACCCGAACAAACCCTTTTTTTTTTATAGAGGTGTAGGGCAAAAATGCATTTACGCATTCCAGGTCATTGGTGGTATGATGTTATGTTGACCTGGGTATGTGGGACTCGGCGTGCGCATGTGCAATACCCACTAAAACCCTCAGATTTCCTCTCTTCACCCTAGGGCTTCCTCCCTCCGGAACCGCCGCGAGGCATTACTTCGGGGGAGGGGGTGGATACTGTGTCTTTTGTGCTATTCTCCTATCCCTCCATTCTCTCCCTTTTCTTTTCTATTCCCTTCCCATTTTTCTTTCTTTTCCCTTTTTTTCCTTTTTGTATCTTCTTCCTTCTTTTTTCCCTTCTTTTTCCTTTATTATTATTATTATCATTATTATTATATATATTTTTTTCTGTTCATTCTTATTTATCTTTGGTCTATCCATTTTCTATCATTATCTTCTAGACTTCACAGCTTCACGTCTCCTTTCTTCCTCCTCTTTGGTCTTCATAATTCCTCTCAACATCTCAATCACAGCCTGTCTCGTCTCATCCGATCCCTCCATAAGTTCAGCAACATTCTTCTTAGTAACTTCCACACCTATAACTCGTCTTGCTACATCTCTCTGTAATTTAAATTTCTCACATAAGAAAAGAGTATGTTCCGTACTATCGACATTTTCACAATACCAACACTCTTCAGAACTAGCCTTTTTTATTTTGTAGAGATATGTTCCAAAAATCCCATGACCCGTCAAAGCCTGTGTCACATAATAATCCGTCTCACTACCAAACCATTTCCTTACATCTCTAATAAAAACTTTTGTCCATCCCCCATATATGTTCCATCTTCGCTGCCAATTTTCCATAGTTTTATTTCTTTCCATTATTTTGTCTTTACTGTTTCCCCTTCTTAAATTACATCTTTCTTGAATCAGTAAATCTATAGGAACCATGCTTGCAATAGCCTCAACAGCATCTATGGGAGCAGTACGATAGGCACTGGTAATAATTAATCATAGACGACGATTTACAGCCTTTAACTTATTTGCATATTTTTTGTGTCTTGTAACTTTTTCCCAAAATTGTACACCATATAAAATTGTAGAAATCACCACGCTTGCTATTATCCTTCGTTTCCCTGTTCTCGATCCTCGTATCGTTGGTATTTATCTATTGAAATGATTGATTATTTTATTGGCCCTTAAACTCATTTGAATGACGTGTTCACTCATTCTAAAATCCTTATCCAAGTATATTCCAAGATATTTCACAAACTTTTTACTTTCCAAATTTATGCCATTTGCGAGTGTTATATTTAATTTTTCGCACTTTCTCCTTCCTGCTATAATCAGCATTTCAGTTATAGAGTATTCCACTTTTAGTTTCATTTCCTTTTCCAGAATGTTAGTTATTTTGTTTATTGAATATAGAATAGTTTCTTTTATTTCTTCAGTTATTTTCCCTTTTACCACTATCGCCAAATCGTCAGCATACGCTATCAAAGACACCTTCGGATCAATCCCAGTTTCCAAAAGTTTGTTATAGAAAATATTCCACAACACCGGCCCTAAAATGGATCCCTGAGGAACTCCACAAGTAACTTCTACCAATTTTCCATTTGGTTTAATTATTTTTCTATTACTCATATAAGATTGCAGAATTTTAATTAAATAAGCACTAATTTTATTATCTTGTAAAGTATTAATTATTTTTGTCCACAATACCGTGTTAAACGCATTTTGTATATCAATCATAACCATAACAACAATTTCCTTATTTTTATGCGCTTTCCTATTTATATCATCCACTATATTTTTAACTTTCCCTAATGCATTTTCAGTTGAATTACCTTTAACAAATCCATATTGGTCCCTATGTATCATATTCCTTTCATCTATTTCCTTTTGTAGTCTATTTTTAATTAACAATTCAAATAGTTTTCCAAAAACACTTATAAGACATAAAGGCCTATAGGTTTGTATATTATCCGCTTTTTTTGGTTTCTCTATTAGTATAAGTCTAGCTATTTTCCATACTTCCGGGAATTCTCCTTTTATCAGACACTTATTATAAACTTTCAAGCAGTCGTTTTTATAAGTCGAAACCAGCTTCCTGACCATATCCGGTATAAAACCATCAGGACCCGGAGCTTTTTTTATTTTAATTTGAGACAAAGCTTTATCCAGTTCTTTTACTGTAAATTCCTTAATAGCACTGTGCAACCCAACTGGACTCACCCAGACACCTTTAGGCTCAATAGGAAATAACTTTTCAACTTCTCGAACAATTATATCTTCACAAATTTTTTGAAATTTAGTTAATTTGAATCTTTTCATAATAATTTGATAGGCTTTGCCCCAAGGATCGTCATTTAATTCCTCACATAGTTTTATCCAATTTCTTTTTTTGCTTTTGTTAATTTCTCTTTTCAGTTCTTTTTTAACCTTCTTCAATTCACCCTCCAGTTTTTTTGTTAGTACATTATTTTTTGACCGATTTCTAGTTAATTCTCTTCTAATTTTAATACACATTTTTCTTTTCTCCGCGATATCAGAATTCCACCAATATACCGAAGGTTTATTGGCATGGGTTCCTTTACTAAATTGTTTATCGCATATTTTTTTCAGAGTATTCATAATTTGTTCCGGTCCAGTTCCCGTTATAAAAACACCCGTACAATCGTCAATAAATTTTTGCCAAACCCTCTGATTGTCGCCACTAGGGAATTTCCATCTATACTGCTCTACCATTACTTGTTCTACCCCGCACTGAATTCTGTACGTTAAAGTACGGTGATCGTTCATATTTTCCCACTGGTCCTGTACCGTCCATTGTGTAATAAGGCGTCCTATGCCAGCCGTTGCTATGGTAAAATCTATAATTGACGAACCATTTGCTCCAACAAAAGTTGGTTTGCACCCATCATTTATCACGATAAAATTTCCTGCATCGATAAACTCTTCCAAAATTCGACCCCTGTCATTTTTATTTTTAGAATAAAAAACATGTGTTTTCGCGTTTAAATCACCAGCAATTATAGTTTCTTTATGTTGTTGCTTTAGAAATTCTTCAAGTTTATTTATCATCTCTTTAAACTCCTCAATGGCTCTATTTGGGGAAAAATATACCGATATTACAATAAATAGATTTGTCTCCACTGCTACAAAACCATCATCAGAATACACTTTTTTTTATATTAATGGCCGCATTATACATATTAACAAAACAATCTCCTCTCCTATCACAATATTGCTTATAAGAGTGGTTTATATTTGGTTCCTGTCCTATTAGAATATCAATCTTATTTTCTTGTATTGTTTTATGTCACATCATGCGCCACACGTCTTCTGTTTAAGTTTATCTGTAAAATTTTTATTTCTTTTAAGGATTTTATCGTTTTATCAAGGTATTTCATCTTATTTATTATATTATTATAGTAATTTGAGCGAGTTTTATATACACTATCAGATTTATTTATTTATTTATTTATTTCCTTTTCCTAGAGTTAGCTTTTTGTTTCTTGGTTTATTTGAGAAAAAGTTCTCCGATATTCTCTTCTAACAACAGATAATTGTTTTTTAAACAGTTGACATTTGCCCCTGCCTGCCGAATGTCCACTTTCTTTACATATGGGACATTCCTCCCCGTTATCATAGTCTTTTATTGAATGCCCCTCCTTCCCACATTTATAGCATTGGTTTCTTCTATCTATACCCTGACAATTATCTACTGTATGATCATATTGCCAACATTTCAAACATCTTTTAATAATGTGCCTTTTCTCTACATAGCATCATACCATCTCTATTTTAATTATTCTTTTACGTAATAACGCATCAATGCTATTTTTCCCTGCACTAATAGTAACAGTTTGCATTCCATTACTCATAGGCCTCAATTCACTAATATAATTATAAGCTATCCCAGGAATTTCTCTCTTAATCGATTTAATTACATTATCTCTTTTAGTTAATGCGTCTATGCCTCTAATATATACTGAATCTGTTCCATCTTCCCTTTTTCCAAATTTTTTAATGTCCTTTTCATTATACCCCTGCACATCTTTTAAAATCCTCTGTATTTCATCTATACTTTCCTGTTTTCTATCTGTTGTTATGATAAGTTTTCCTTCTTTAGTTGATTTTATTGACCTAATGTCCTCCGTTACTTTGTTTCCTTCCAAGGCTTTTTTAACTTCCGCAAGTGTCTCATTGTACCCTTTCTGTTGACTACCAACAACAACAGCATACGTCGGTCGCTCCCTGCGTTTCCATTGCTTTCCTTGAATACTTTCATCTTTATCTCTGTATATGTACACATTGGTGTCTGTCCCCTGGAATAGTAGTTCAATCATTTTTTGAAAATGATCTAATTTAATTTTATTTGGTTGGTGTAGCACAATTATTTCCTCGTTACCGCATTCTTTTTTTAGTTTTATCATTTTCATAAAAAGGTCTTCTTCCGTTCCATTAAATTTTATTGATATTATTTTATTTCTCAATTGAGTTTCCTTTTCGTTACTTCTTATTTTGCAATTTTGCTCCAACGTAACAAAATCGTCCACCACATCTTTTAATTCAGGATATTTTTTCATGTACATGTTTACAAAGCCCTGGTTGATGTCATCATTTGTGAGTTCACCAATAGCAACTTTCACAGTACAGTCCTTAGTTAATAGAGGGTTTCCTGTTTTAATTTCTGTATTTCTAAATACAGTTTTGCTCCACTTTTTATCCTTTAAAGCTACAAATAACCCATAATCATCACTCCGGACTATAGAATCAATTTCATCATTTGCAGTTTGTGTAAAGGCATTATTAGTTTCCATATTTTTTAGGTTTACCTGTATGTCCACATCAATTGTTAATTTTTCTTTTTCCTTTTTATGCTGCGTCAGCCACTCAGTTACCATATCGCTATTCATAGTCTCTACTTGTCTGCTCAATCTTCTCACCGCCTCTTTGATTTCTTTTTTTGTATTTTGTTCAACATTTGCCACTAATATTTTTTCTATTTTCGTTATCATTTGAATTGCATCTATCAATACATTACACGCTGTACAATCCTTTTCCTTATACGGCTCTACATTATCCACTCTACCAAAAGACGTATCTATAAATTTTCTTTTCTTGAATATTTCCCCACCGGTGAGTGAGACACTCCTTGGTCTGCCCAAGTCAAAAAATCTTCTACCAGTAATTGGCTGACGGTCGAGGGAGGCCTGGTCGCACAACCCATATCGACCGGTACTAGGGTTTCCCTCCCTTGCACCGTAGTCTTATTTTTTTCGTGATCAGGCATTGTCATCACTATTTGAGCTGGTCCACGGTGGGGGTTTTCGTAGCCGTTCTAGATTACTCTGAAAAACAGCGACTTATGGCCCGCACTGACCACTGACACCCAAAGGAGTCAATGGCCGCTTCCCTATCCGCCACCCGGGGGACGCGCCCGATAGGTAGCTCAACCCACGGGAACCCGAACAAACCCGAATAAACCCGAAGTAACCCGAATTAACACGAATTAATCCGAATTAACCCAAAGTAACTTGAATTAACACGAACGAAAATTTTTATTTATTTATTTATTTATTTTTACAGAGGATTGGAGAAATCTGCAAAACAGACATGCGGCCTGGCTTATAGCGTTCTTTTTTGCTCACATAGTGTCGGGTTGATCATTTCCATGATCGACCGACTAAAACTCCTTCCCTTTTTTCCCCTTTGTGCTTCCTACCCGGAACCGTCTTAGCATTACTTCGGGTAAAAGGGGTAACAACCTTTATTTATCTCATTCACCTCCATAACTTTCTCCATCCAATCAGTTACAATTCCCCACCCCTCTATATTTTGTAACATTATTTCTGATATATTGTCTTTATTTATCTTTTTTACCCACCTTTGCTCTGCTCTTTCCCTTTGTTCCCGAAATACCCTACACTGGAACATTGTGTGTTCGGGGCTTTCGATAAGCCGCAAAACCAGCATGATTCGTCTGTAGCTTTATTTATTTTCTGCAAATACGTACCGAATATCCCGTGTCCACACCAACCTGTGATACCCAATAACTTATTTACCCTCCATCTCTATTTTTCCATTTCACCACATCTTAAATAAATATCTCTACGTTACCTTTCTTTTCTGTCTATTTTTCCCGCAATTTTTTATATGTTTCTCTAGCTTTTTGTTTTATTTCATTTCCGTGTTCGTAGATTTCTTTTCTTTCCTCTATTAATAGAGACAACGGTGGCATGCCGGCTATAGCCTACCCGGTTTCCAGGAATACAGTTCTGTACGTAGATGCTGTACAAAACGACAGCCGTCGATTTATTCTCTCTAGCCTTTGTCTGTATATTCGTTTTTCACATAATTATTTCCATTAGGACAAGCGTACAATATGACAGATATCTCTGGAACAATTTCTCTACCTGAATTCTAATTTGTTCTTCATTTGGATATTGCCTTTTTCCCAATCCATGTCTTTTTTCAGTATTTGGTAAGATTTTTCCCACAAATCATTTTCCACATCCTCGCACAATTAACGCCATTTTTTCCTTTTACTTTCTTATATTTTATCTTGACATTTGGAGGTCATTTGGCGAAGATATCGAGCTTCAAAGTTTGAAAAGTCACAAAAGTTGTGTGTTTGAGCACTTAAAGTACTATTTATATTGGAAACTCAACGATATGCAATCAGAAAGTGTTCTGTCATCAAACCCGAATAAACCCGAACTAACCCGAATTAACCCGATTAAACCCGAACTAACCCGAATAAACCCGAATTAACCCGAATAAACCCGAACTAAACCGAATTAACCTTTTTTTTTGTTTTTTTTATAGAGGGGGAAATCATTCTAAAGGTACCCGGTCTGATGAATAGGCGACCGGGTTATGTGGGATTCATCTCCTTAAGGAAGACGCCTACCCACTAAATACCCTCCTCTCTTCACCCTGGATCCTTCCCGGAACCGCCGCTAGGCATTACTTCAAGGGGAGGGTGCAAAAGAAAAAAAAAACCACAAATGGTACCTACCCTCCCCCCTCCGGAGACATTACCGACTTTCTCTCAGTAGCCCTCGCTTCCCATATAGCCTTCCTAAATGCTCCACATCTCCCCGTCCCAGTCATATATCCCTCCATCTCACACAGCACACACTACTCCCTCGCCTCACATTCCTTCCTTACATGACCCTTTTTCCCACACCTATAACAACACCCCCTTCTCTCTTCCCCTTTACATTCCGCAATCATATGTCCTATATCCCAGCATCTTAGTCACTTCCTCACATACAATTTCCTTTCGATTCTACATACAGCCCATTCAATCTTGATGTGGGGATTCTTCATAATAATACTCCCGCATCTCTCCCTTATCCTAATTGTACATGCCTGCATGCACCCCCACATTGGCCTTAACTCTCCCCCACTAAGATCATTCTCCCCTATCTCTTGCATCCTCTCAGTCAGCGCCTTTTCCACATTTACCCTTTCAGCCGAATTATCCAATCCTCTCACAAACACAGTCATCCATTCATTCATACCTGGCCCTATCGCCCTAACATTCCTTCCCATCATCTTTCCTACTGCCCCACTTACACTATTTATTTTTCCTTCTTCCTCACCCATTGTCACTACCACTCTTCCATTCTTACTCATTCTAACTCCAGTCACTTCTTCCCCCACACACAGTTCATTCAGTGTCTTTTTTACATTCCGAATCGCATCATTTCCCCCCTCATCCTTTTTCCTCTCAACATTCATTGCGTATGTCTTTTTCCCTCTCTTCATCGTCTCCTTACGTACTTTTCCTCCCATTTTCTCGTATATAACTACCTTCGTTCCTGTTCCATGCAGCACGCTCTCTACCATTTTCCTCCATCTGTCTATTTCCATTCCTTCCAGCCCATGCATTCCTATGATTTCTTCCCATTCTGTCTCCCAGTAACCTATCGAATATCTCCTCCTCTTTTCCTGCGTACCTAATTTTACTAATCCTACTCCTATTTTCTTCCGACTCCTTCCCCTTCCTTTTAACCCTACTGCTGAACTCCGCAACCCCAATGTCCTCCTCTATCTCCTCCAACTCTCTATACCTATTTTTAAACCTTACCCAAACATCCATCTCCTTCCCATTCACTCCTTGCCCTTCGACCACTACTTTCGTTACTTTCCCACCTGCTCTTCCGGCAGGTCTCCTACCTCTATCCTCATATTCGTGTACTCTTCCTCCTTCCACTCACTATTTTCCTGTTCCACAAACTCTTCATACCTATCCGTTCTCTCCACTTCCCCAGTCTGCGTACCTATTTCCCTTTTTTGTGTACTTACCATAGCTTTATCAGGTCCCTCCCCCCCTTCTTCCGTCTGTACATCAGCTTCGTACGTGAGGATCTCCTGCCTTTCATACTTGTTTCTATTTATATAATCTTTTATTATGTTCTTATTTATGTCTTTTATTTGTTTTTCCAATTTTCCTGTTATCTCTTTTATCTCCCTTTTAGTATTATTTTCAATATACCCTTTTAGATTTGGTACTTGAGATACCCCGAAGCTTGCAAAAGGGGCCAACCATTTTTTTGACCATAATAATGGTATAGCTCGACGCTCCCGGTATCTTGGAAAACTCCACATTTTTACTCTTGACTCTCTCCATTGAAATGTCAGTTAAAGCCCAAGATCTTCAGTTTTGAAAACGATTAAGGGTTGTGTGTGTCATAACGAGTGGAGTAAAAATCTACAAAAGTGTTCCCGAGTTCTGTTTCGCGAGTTCCATTACACATGGACAAGCCTTTGGAGTGGTGGAGAAACGTAATTTTTCCTGACGAAAGTAAGTTTTGTCTTATTCGGTTCAGATGGGAAACGGTTCGTGTAAAGAAAACCAAACGCAGAGCTGAAGCCAGAAAATTTGAAACCTACGGTGAAACATGGGGGAGGAAGCGTATTAGTTTGGGGGTATATGGGGTACAATGGGATAGGAAAGCTGGCGTTTATTAATGGGATAATGACAGCCAGGACTCACATTGACATATTGCAACATAATTTAAGACCGAGTGGTGCTAAATTAAATCTGGAAAATATTTTTTTCTTCCAACAAGATAATGACCTGAAGCATTCAGCCAATTTGACGAAGGAGTGGCTGTTGTACAATGTCCCTCGCAGACTTACTACTCCACCACAGTCTCCTGATGTGAACCCTATTGAAAATTCGTGGAATGCCCTTGATCTGAAAATTCGAAAACGGCACATTTCGAACAAAGAAAACCTGAAGACGACTTTGCTCGAAGAGTGGTCCAAAATCCCTTTAGAATACTTTCAAACTCCCATTGATTCAATGCCCAGAAGACTAAAGGGCATTATTGATGCAAACGGAATTATTTTAATATAATAATATATATGTCGGAGATTTATTAGTCCTTAAGTGATGAAGCGTAACATTACGATTTGATAATATGACGAAGGGAAGGCTGACAGGGCCACCTTAAGGAAAAGCACTGTCAAACGAGGTCGCTACCACCGAGGGCGAAATCGAGAGGCCATGTGTGCGAGCCCTCGTGGGAAGCTGAGGACTAGCAGGCACCTCATCCCTCGGATTTGAAGGACTCGCGAGATCTGGAAAACCAGAAACCAAAAAGGGACAGGCAGATTAGATTGGGAAGTGACGAAAAGCGCTTGTGTGGTAGCGAATTCGTTGGTTTTGCCCTTTTTCTATTTTTGCGATTAAAAGTGAACTAGATACTTTATATCATCATGGAAAACCTTTTTATCGATGATCCGACATATACGGGTGTAACATAAGTGATGACTTTACTTTTAAGGAGTGATTCCTTGTCATATTTTAAGCAAAAATGTTCATGTAAACATATGTCCTAACTTGCATCACTTTCGAGATACAGGGTGTTAAAGTTGAAAAAATAAATTGCGTTTTCTTTAATAGTTTTCGACTGCTTCGAAATAATTTCATGAAATTTCGTATACAGGGGTTTATTGGGGATAAAAAATTCAAATTTATAGTCGATTTAGCTGTATTTTCTAGAGGGCGCCACCAGCAACGATTTCGACCCCCTGAAACCGTTGCAACTTTTTTGTGCTACCCTGTGTGCCATTTTGGAATAGAAAAATCGATTCTCTCATCTTTTCTGCTTAAAAAAGGTACACTTTATTGAAGTCGCTACGAGCAACGATTTATGAGAAAAATTCATTTAAAGTTGATGATGCATGCGCAATTTCGGAGGGTCAAAATAGCTTTTCTGCCTTACCAAATTAAACAATAATTGTTACAATGCAATTTTTAATTATTAAAAATACAACTTTCTTGTCCTTTGACTTCTTTTTGCAACTCGCTTAATTTTTGTGAAAATGAATAAAAGTTTTAGGACATCTAAGAAATTCTTATTGGTATTTTTAAGATTTAAAATGAAAACAAGTTTTTTTTGTGGAATAAAAAAAAATCCTGTGATAAGGAAATTCCGATAATTTTTCCCATTAAAATTTACAAGATACTGTCAGTTGAAAATCGTTTAATGTGAAGATAACTATGAATAACGTTGAATTAGCTGAAATACATTTCATTTATGGGCTTGCAGATGGAAATGCTGCAGAAGCCCGTCGAATTTACCAGGAACGATTTCCTAATAAACTAATTCCATCAGAAAGAACGTTCATAAGACTCCATGCCAGATTGTGCGAAACCGGATCTTTAAATGTTCACGCTGAACGTCTTGGTAGACCGAGGACAATAATGACACCACAACTAGAGGAAGCAATCCTGCAAGAAGTGGAAAACAATCCGTCAATTAGTACGCGAAGATTATCTCTACAGTTTAACATCAGTCACCAAAGTGTTTGGAGGGTTTTACACGCAAATTTACTTTATCCATACCACATTCAAAGGGTACAACCACTGTTGCCAAGAGATTTTTCTGCACGATTAGAAAATTGTCGATGGTTTCTTCAAAAAACTGTGCAGAATCTCAATTTTTCGTGTGAAATTCTATTCACAGATGAGGCAAGTTTTTCACGAGATGCCATCAGAAACTTTCACAATAATCATTTTTGGGACTATGAAAATCCCCATGCCATTGAAGAAAGTGGATTTCCGCAATAGTTTTCGGTGAATATCTGGGCTGGAGTTTTTGGTGATCATCTTATCGGACCGCATTTTCTTCCTCCTCGACTAAATGGTGAAACTTATAGACAGTCTCTTGATGAAACATTACCTGGTTTGTTAGAAGATGTACCACTAGCAACAAGAAATACCATGTGGTTTATGCACGATGGTGCACCTGCTCATTTCAGTCTTGCTGCTCGCCAACATCTTAATGACATTTTTGCTCAGCGATGGATAGGTCGGGGAGGACCTCAGCCATGGCCAGCACGATCTCCAGACCTGAATCCTCTGGACTATTTCTTTTGGGGATATCTAAAATCGCTTGTTTATGCAACGGTAGTTGTAGATGAAAATGATTTAAGAAACAGAATTGTAAATTATTGTAATGTCATACGCGACACTCCAGGAATTTTCGAACGAGTGCGACAGTCGATGAGAAGAAGACTAGATGCTTGTATTAACAGTCGCGGTTCTCATTTTGAGCATTTGATTTAAATAAAGCTATTTTGACCCCCCGAAATTGCGCATGCATCATCAACTTTAAATGAATTTTTCTCATAAATCGTTGCTCGTAGCGACTTCAATAAAGTGTACCTTTTTTAAGCAGAAAAGATGAGAGAATCGATTTTTCTATTCCAAAATGGCACACAGGGTAGCACAAAAAAGTTGCAACGGTTTCAGGGGGTCGAAATCGTTGCTGGTGGCGCCCTCTAGAAAATACAGCTAAATCGACTATAAATTTGAATTTTTTATCCCCATAAACCCCTGTATACAAAATTTCATGAAATTATTTCGAAGCAGTCGAAAACTATTAAAGAAAACGTAATTTATTTTTTCAAATTTAACACCCTGTATCTCGAAAGTGATGCAAGTTAGGACATATGTTTACATGAACATTTTTGCTTAAAATATGACAAGGAATCACTCCTTAAAATTAAAGTCATCACTTATGTTACACCCTTATACCGGGTGGTCCATTTAACCTGACAAATCGGGATATCTCGAAAATTACGCATCAGATTGAAAAAAGTTTCAAATGAAAGTATTTTGTTTCGAATGGATCCACGATATAACACTAACCATGACTTCCCAACTCTTTCACTTGGGGTTGGGACGGGGGTAACTTTGAAATTTCAAATGGCAACCCTAATTTTTTATTGCAGATTTGAATTTTACGATAAAAATTACTTGGAGTTTGTCTGAAACGTTTTTTTTTCGATTCGCCACATGTGGCGCTGTAATCGGAAAAACTTGCTTTATTCCGATTCTGAAAGAAAGCATCGTGTCTTTCATATTTTTAATGGAAACTTGTTGGTTTTTTGGGTACCTCCGATAGTTTAAAGAAATAAAACCGTCTGTGACAGAAAAAAAACTTTATTTATCATTAAATTTACAAATAAACTTAGATCCACATTGAATTTTCATTCCGTTGGACACAACTGTTCGAACATTAAATTAATGACGAAGCAAATGTTCAAAATGTCCACCGCCTTCATCAATACATTTTCTTAAGCGCATCTGTAATGCTTGTTGAGTGGACACTAACACTTCGGGAATGACAGAGACACAAGCATCTCTAATTCTTTCCATCATGTTTTCGGGCGTTGTGGGTACTCTTGAATACGCTTTTACTTTGAGATAACCCCATAAAAAAAAGTCGAGTGGGATAAGATCAGGCGATCGTGCTGGCCAATGAGTAGGTCCATCTCGTCCAATCCATCGATTGCGATATTTATGATGTAAAATTTCTCGGGATATTAAAACCCAATGAGCTGGGCAACCATCATGCTGAAACCACATCGAACGTCGAGTTTCTAAATTAATGTCTTCCAATAATAAGGGCAAATTTTCATTCAAGAAGTTTTGATATTTTATTCCATTTAATGAGCCATCAATAAAATATGGACCAATTATTTTACGGCCTGATGGACTGGCGGCCGGGTTATGTGGGATTCGCCCCCTGAAGGGTAGTGCCCACCCACTAAAAACCTTACTCTCTTCACCCTGGGTCCCCTCCGGAAACCGCCGTTAGACATTACTTCAGAGGGAGGGTGGTAAGTTCGTACAAACTGATACTCTCTTTCCTCCTATGCTCCAATCATATTCTTTTCTGCTCTTGCTCTATTTTGTCTTTCCCTTTCATCCTTTCCTTTCTTGCCTATAATACCTCGCAGCATGTCAGTTACTGCCCTCCAACTCACCTCGTTCTTTTGCAGACATTCAGCGATGTTTTCCGCAGTTATCCCCCCCAGTCTCTCTTGCGCCCTCTCTCTCTCTCTGTAACATGCTCTCCACATACAAAAATCGAATGCTCCGGCGTGTCCTCATCCTCGCAACACCAACACTCATACGTCTTCTGTTTCCCTATTCTCTTTAGGTAGCTTCCAAACACTCCATGCCCTGTCAAGGCCTGAGTTATGCAATAGTCCAGGCCCCTGAACTTTCTACTCACCCATTTCTCTAGGTCTTTGACGAAGACTTTCGTCCATCCCTCATATTCGTCCCATCTTCTCTGCCATTTTGTGAACAGCATCCTTCTAGCTTCAGCTCTACTGCCCGCTCCCCTTTCGTATATCATCGTTCTCTCTTCAATTGCGAGGTCCGTGGGTATTTGTCCCGCGATTAGCTTTATTGCAGTCGTCGGGACTGTCCTGTATGCCATTGCAATCCCTATGGCCATCCTCCTATTCACCCTTTCGAGTTTTAGAACAACTAAAGTCTTCGACAATTTCTTAGGATCCGACTTAATTTCATTCCTACTCTACTTACAGTAACCGAATTACTCTGACTTCCCTCGGAAGTGCAAATAGGTTTATTTCAATCTGGTATGTCGGTCATTTTTTTCATTTATGTGCTTATATAATTATTATATCTATTGTAGGGGGAACTCATAACTCCTTTAATAAAATTGACAATGTTATGAAAATTATAAAACTCAAATGCAAGGGTTCGTTGGCGAGTTTTCACGGTTTTAGGTGCCAAATACCCATTTTAGAAATCTGAAAAAAATTGAGTAGGTGCTTCGCAATGTCCTCTACGCGGTGTAAAATAATGATTGGTGTACCAGACCAATAAGTAGACAAAACTAATAAAAAAACATTATTTTTTTAATTTTCAGTCCTTTGCCCTTACTTGAAAAATCTGACGAAAAATGGTAACGTGGACAGAGGGTATGTTATCAGCATATATTTGAATCCATGTTGTACGATAAGCGGTTCCAGAGATATCGCAATTTAAATTTTTTGCTTTTAACCCATTCTCAGCCCCAAACGGTGAGGCCTGGGGGATTGAAATTTTGGCAAGTAGGTATTCGTAAACATAGAAACCTTTGGTGAAAAATTTAACATGATATTTCTTGGGGCACATTTTGAGTACAAATGCTTACACGTCCTTTGGAGTTTATTTGCGGAAGTTATCGAGCTTCAAAGTTTGAAAAGTCCCCAAAGTTGTGTGTTTGAGCACATAAAGAACTATTTTTCTTGGAAACTCGACAAGATACAATCATCATGTGTTACATCATGTGAAAGATCTTGTCGAGCTGATTAATTTGCGACTTTGTTTATGAAATTGTGAGTTCATTTGCCGAAGTTATCGACCTTCAAAGTTTGAAAAGTCACTAAAATTGTGTGTTTGAACACATAAAGAACTATTTTTCTTGGCAATTCAACAAGATGCAATCATGATGCGTTGTGACATCTTCGAAATCTAGTCGAGCTGATTAATTTGATACTTTGTTTAACAAATTTGGTCCCCATTTGCCGAAGTAATCGAGCTTCAAAACTTGAAAAGACACAAAAGTTGTGTTTGAGCACATAGAGTACTATTTTTCTTGAAAATTCAACAAGATGCAATCATGATGTGTTGTGACATCTTCAAAATTTCGTGGAGCTGATTAATTTGACACTTTGTTTAACAAATTTGGTCTTCATTTGCCGAAGCTATCGAGCTTCAAAGTTTGAAAAGTCACAAAAATTGTGTATTTGAGCACATAAAGTACTATTTTTCTTGGAAATTCAACAAGATGCAATCATGATGTGTTGTGACATCTTCAAAATTTCGTGGAGCTGATTAATTTGACACTTTGTTTAAGAAATTTGGTCCACATTTGCCGATGCTATCGAGCTTCAAAGTTTGAAAAGTCACATAAGTTGTGTGTTTGAGCACATAATGTACTATTTTTCTTGGAAGTTCAACAAGATGCAATCACGATGTGTTATGATATCTTCAAAATCTCGTTGAGGTGATTACTTTGACACTTTGTTTAAGAAATTTGGTCCACATTTGCCGAAGTTATCGAGCTTCAAAGTTTGAAAAGTCACAAAATATGTGTGTTTGAGCACATAAAGTACTATTTTTCTTGGAAATTTAACAAGATGCAATCATGATGTGTTATGATATCTTCAAAATCTCGTTGAGGTGATTACTTTGACACTTTGTTTAAGAAATTAGGTCCACATTTGCCGAAGTTATCGAGCTTCAAAGTTTGAAAAGTCACAAAATATGTGTGTTTGAGCACATAAAGTACTATTTTTCTTGGAAGTTCAACAAGATGTAATCATGATGTGTTGTGACATCTTCAAAATCTCGTTGAGGTGATTACTTTGACACTTTGTTTAAGAAATTTGGTCCACATTTGCCGATGCTATCGAGCTTCAAAGTTTGAAAAGTCACAAAAGTTGTGTGTTTGAGCACATAATGTACTATTTTTCTTGGAAGTTCAACAAGATGCAATCATGATGTGTTGTGACATCTTCAAAATCTCGTCGAGCTGATTAATTTGACACTTTGTTTAACAAATTTGGTCTTCATTTGCCGAAGCTATCGAGCTTCAAAGTTTGAAAAGTCACAAAAGTTGTGTGTTTGAGCACATAAAGTACTATTTTTCTTGGAAGTTCAACAAGATGTAATGAAGATGTGTTGTGACATCTTCAAAATCTCGTTGAGGTGATTACTTTGACACTTTGTTTAAGAAATTTGGTCCACATTTGCCGAAGTTATCGAGCTTCAAAGTTTGAAAAGTCACAGAAGTTGTGTGTTTGAGCACATAAAGTACTATTTTTCTTGGAAATTCAACAAGATGCAATCATGATGTGTTGTAACATCTTCAAAATCTCGTTCGAGCTGATTAATTTGACACTTTGTTTAAGAAATTTGGTCCACATTTGCCGAAGTTATCGAGCTTCAAAGTTTGAAAAGTCACAAAAGTTGTGTGTTTGAGCACATAAAGTACTATTTTTCTTGGAAGTTCAACAAGATGTAATCATGATGTGTTGTGACATCTTTAAAATTTCGTGGAGCTGATTAATTTGACACTTTGTTTAAGAAATTTGGTCCACATTTGCCGATGCTATCGAGCTTCAAAGTTTGAAAAGTCACATAAGTTGTGTGTTTGAGCACATAATGTACTATTTTTCTTGGAAGTTCAACAAGATGCAACCACGATGTGTTATGATATCTTCAAAATCTCGTTGAGGTGATTACTTTGACACTTTGTTTAAGAAATTTGGTCCACATTTGCCGAAGTTATCGAGCTTCAAAGTTTGAAAAGTCACAAAATATGTGTGTTTGAGCACATAAAGTACTATTTTTCTTGGAAATTTAACAAGATGCAATCATGATGTGTTATGATATCTTCAAAATCTCGTTGAGGTGATTACTTTGACACTTTGTTTAAGAAATTAGGTCCACATTTGCCGAAGTTATCGAGCTTCAAAGTTTCAAAAGTCACAAAATATGTGTGTTTGAGCACATAAAGTACTATTTTTCTTGGAAATTCAACAAGATGCAATCATGATGTGTTGTGACATATTCAAAATCTCGTCGAGCTGATTAATTTGACACTTTGTTTAACAAATTTGGTCTTCATTTGCCGAAGCTATCGAGCTTCAAAGTTTGAAAAGTCACAAAAGTTGTGTGTTTGAGCACATAAAGTACTATTTTTCCTGGAAGTTCAACAAGATGTAATCATGATGTGTTGTGACATCTTCAAAATCTCGTTGAGGTGATTACTTTGACACTTTGTTTAAGAAATTTGGTCCACATATGCCGAAGTTATCGAGCTTCAAAGTTTGAAAAGTCACAAAAGTTGTGTGTTTCAGCACATAAAGTACTATTTTTCTTGGAAGTTCAACAAGATGTAATCATGATGTTTTGTGACATCTTCAAAATCTCGTTTAGGTGATTACTTTGACACTTTGTTTAAGAAATTTGGTCCACATATGCCGAAGTTATCGAGCTTCAAAGTTTGAAAAGTCACAAAAGTTGTGTGTTTCAGCACATAAAGTACTATTTTTCTTGGAAGTTCAACAAGATGTAATCATGATGTTTTGTGACATCTTCAAAATCTCGTTTAGGTGATTACTTTGACACTTTGTTTAAGAAATTTGGTCCACATTTGCCAAAGTTATCGAGCTTCAAAGTTTGAAAAGTCACAAAATATGTGTGTTTGAGCTCATAAAGTACTATTTTTCTTGGAAATTCAACAAGATGCAATCATGATGTGTTGTGACATCTTCAAAATCTCGTTGAGGTGATTACTTTGACACTTTGTTTAAGAAATTTGGTCCACATTTGCCAAAGTTATCGAGCTTCAAAGTTTGAAAAGTCACAAAATATGTGTGTTTGAGCACATTAAGTACTATTTTTCTTGGAAGTTCAACAAGATGCAATCACGATGTGTTATGATATCTTCAAAATCTCGTTGAGGTGATTACTTTGACACTTTGTTTAAGAAATTTGGTCCACATTTGCCGAAGTTATCGAGCTTCAAAGTTTGAAAAGTCACAAAAGTTGTGTTTGAGCACATAAAGTACTATTTTTGTTGGAAATTCAACAAGATGTAATCATGATGTGTTGTGACATCTTCAAAATCTCGTTGAGGTGATTAATTTGACACTCTGTTTAACAAATTTGGTCCCCATTTGCCGAAGTAATCGAGCTTCAAAACTTGAAAAGACACAAAAGTTGTGTTTGAGCACATAGAGTACTATTTTTCTTGGAAATTCAACAAGAGGCAATCATGATGTGTTGTGACATCTTCAAAATTTCGTGGAGCTGATTAATTTGACACTTTGTTTAAGAAATTTGGTTCACAATTCCCGAAGTTATCGAGCTTCAAAGTTTGAAAAGTCACAAAAGTTGTGTGATTGAGCACATAAAGTACTATTTTTCTTGGAAGTTCAACAAGATGTAATAATGATCTGTTGTGTCATTTTAAAGATCTCGTCGAGCTGATTAATTTGACACTTTGGTTAACAAATTTGGTCCACATTTGCCGAAGTTATCGAGCTTCAAAGTTTGAAAAGTCACAAAAGTTGTGTGTTTGAGCACATAAAGTACTATTTTTCTTGGAAGTTCAACAAGATGTAATAATGATCTGTTGTGTCATTTTAAAGATCTCGTTGAGGTGATTACTTTGACACTTTGTTTAAGAAATTTGGTCCACATTTGCCGAAGTTATCGAGCTTCAAAGTTTGAAAAGTCACAAAATATGTGTGTTTGAGCACATAAAGAACTATTTTTCTTGGAAGTTCAACAAGATGCAATCATGGTGTGTTGTATCATTTTAAAGATCTCGTCGAGCTGATTAATTTGACACTTTGTTTAACAAATTTGGTCTTCATTTGCCGAAGCTATCGAGCTTCAAAGT
This sequence comes from Euwallacea fornicatus, assembly GCF_040115645.1. NCBI lineage: Eukaryota > Metazoa > Arthropoda > Insecta > Coleoptera > Curculionidae > Euwallacea > Euwallacea fornicatus. The sequence continues at coordinate 1,113,355 of NW_027096016.1, read as the reverse complement.
TTGAAAAGTCACAAAAGTTGTGTGTTTGAGCACATAAAGTACTATTTTTCTTGGAAATTCAACAAGATGCAATCATGATGTGTTGTGACATCTTCAAAATCTCGTCGAGCTGATTAATTTGACACTTTGTTTAACAAATTTGGTCTTCATTTGCCGAAGCTATCGAGCTTCAAAGTTTGAAAAGTCACAAAAGTTGTGTGTTTGAGCACATAAAGTACTATTTTTCTTGGAAGTTCAACAAGATGTAATCAAGATGTGTTGTGATATCTTCAAAATCTCGTTGCGGTGATTACTTTGACACTTTGTTTAAGAAATTTGGTCCACATTTGCCGAAGTTATCGAGCTTCAAAGTTTGAAAAGTCACAAAATATGTGTGTTTGAGCACATAAAGTACTATTTTTCTTGGAAATTCAACAAGATGCAATCATGATGTGTTGTGACATATTCAAAATCTCGTCGAGCTGATTAATTTGACACTTTGTTTAACAAATTTGGTCTTCATTTGCCGAAGCTATCGAGCTTCAATGTTTGAAAAGTCACAAAAGTTGGGTGTTTGAGCACATAAAGTACTATTTTTCTTGGAAGTTCAACAAGATGTAATCATGATGTGTTGTGACATCTTCAAAATCTCATCGAGCTGATTAATTTGACACTTTGTTTAAGAAATTTGGTCTTCATTTGCCGAAGCTATCGAGCTTCAAAGTTTGAAAAGTCACAAAAGTTGTGTGTTTGAGCACATAAAGTACTATTTTTCTTGGAAGTTCAACAAGATGTAATCAAGATGTGTTGTGATATCTTCAAAATCTCGTTGAGGTGATTACTTTGACACTTTGGTTAACAAATTTGGTCCACATTTGCCAAAGTTATCGAGCTTCAAAGTTTGAAAAATCACAAATTATGTGTGTTTGAGCACATAAAGTACTATTTTTCTTGGAAATTCAACAAGATGCAATCATGATGTGTTGTGACATCTTCAAAATTTCGTGGAGCTGATTAATTTGACACTTTGTTTAAGAAATTTGGTTCACAATTCCCGAAGTTATCGAGCTTCAAAGTTTGAAAAGTCACAAAAGTTGTGTGTTTGAGCACTTAAAGTACTATTTTTCTTGGAAATTCAACAAGATGCAATCATGATGTGTTGTGACATCTTCAAAATCTCGTCGAGCTGATTAATTTGACATTTTGTTTAAGAAATTTGGTCTTCATTTGCCGAAGCTATCGAGCTTCAAAGTTTGAAAAGTCACAAAAGTTGTGTGTTTGAGCACATAAAGTACTATTTTTCTTGGAAGTTCAACAATATGTAATCATGGTGTGTTGTATCATTTTAAAGATCTCGTCGAGCTGATTAATTTGACACTTTGTTTAACAAATTTGGTCTTCATTTGCCGAAGCTATCGAGCTTCAAAGTTTGAAAAGTCACAAAAGTTGTGTGTTTGAGCACATAAAGTACTATTTTTCTTGGAAGTTCAACAAGATGTAATCATGATGTGTTGTGACATCTTCAAAATCTCGTTGAGGTGATTACTTTGACACTTTGTTTAAGAAATTTGGTCCACATTTGCCGATGCTATCGAGCTTCAAAGTTTGAAAAGTCACAAAAGTTGTGTGTTTGAGCACATAATGTACTATTTTTCTTGGAAGTTCAACAAGATGCAATGATGATGTGTTGTGTCATTTTAAAGATCTCGTCGAGCTGATTAATTTGACACTTTGGTTAACAAATTTGGTCCACATTTGCCGAAGTTATCGAGCTTCAAAGTTTGAAAAGTCACAAAAGTTGTGTGTTTGAGCACACAAAGTACTATTTTTCCTGGAAGTTCAACAAGATGTAATCATGATGTGTTGTGACATTTTCAAAATCTCGTTGAGGTGATTACTTTGACACTTTGTTTAAGAAATTTGGTCCACATTTGCCGAAGTTATCGAGCTTCAAAATTTGAAAAGTCACAAAAGTTGTGTGTTTGAGCACATAAAGTACTATTTTTCTTGGAAGTTCAACAAGATGTAATCATGGTGTGTTGTGACATCTTCAAAATCTCGTTGAGGTGATTACTTTGATACTTTGTTTAAGAAATTTGGTCCACATTTGCCGAAGTTATCGAGCTTCAAAGTTTGAAAAGTCACAAAATATGTGTGTTTGAGCACATAAAGTACTATTTTTCTTGGAAATGCAACAAGATGCAATCATGATGTGTTGTGACATCTTCAAAATCTCGTCGAGCTGATTAATTTGACACTTTGTTTAACAAATTTGGTCTTCATTTGCCGAAGCTATCGAGCTTCAAAGTTTGAAAAGTCACAAAAGTTGTGTGTTTGAGCACATAAAGTACTATTTTTCTTGGAAGTTCAACAAGATGTAATCAAGATGTGTTGTGATATCTTCAAAATCTCGTTGAGGTGATTACTTTGACACTTTGTTTAAGAAATTTGGTCCACATATGCCGAAGTTATCGAGCTTCAAAGTTTGAAAAGTCACAAAATATGTGTGTTTGAGCACATAAAGTACTATTTTTCTTGGAAATTCAACAAGATGCAATCATGATGTGTTGTGACATATTCAAAATCTCGTCGAGCTGATTAATTTGACACTTTGTTTAACAAATTTGGTCTTCATTTGCCGAAGCTATCGAGCTTCAAAGTTTGAAAAGTCACAAAAGTTGTGTGTTTGAGCACATAAAGTACTATTTTTCCTGGAAGTTCAACAAGATGTAATCATGATGTGTTGTGACATCTTCAAAATCTCGTTGAGGTGATTACTTTGACACTTTGTTTAAGAAATTTGGTCCACATATGCCGAAGTTATCGAGCTTCAAAGTTTGAAAAGTCACAAAAGTTGTGTGTTTCAGCACATAAAGTACTATTTTTCTTGGAAGTTCAACAAGATGTAATCATGATGTTTTGTGACATCTTCAAAATCTCGTTTAGGTGATTACTTTGACACTTTGTTTAAGAAATTTGGTCCACATATGCCGAAGTTATCGAGCTTCAAAGTTTGAAAAGTCACAAAAGTTGTGTGTTTCAGCACATAAAGTACTATTTTTCTTGGAAGTTCAACAAGATGTAATCATGATGTTTTGTGACATCTTCAAAATCTCGTTTAGGTGATTACTTTGACACTTTGTTTAAGAAATTTGGTCCACATTTGCCAAAGTTATCGAGCTTCAAAGTTTGAAAAGTCACAAAATATGTGTGTTTGAGCTCATAAAGTACTATTTTTCTTGGAAATTCAACAAGATGCAATCATGATGTGTTGTGACATCTTCAAAATCTCGTTGAGGTGATTACTTTGACACTTTGTTTAAGAAATTTGGTCCACATTTGCCAAAGTTATCGAGCTTCAAAGTTTGAAAAGTCACAAAATATGTGTGTTTGAGCACATTAAGTACTATTTTTCTTGGAAGTTCAACAAGATGCAATCACGATGTGTTATGATATCTTCAAAATCTCGTTGAGGTGATTACTTTGACACTTTGTTTAAGAAATTTGGTCCACATTTGCCGAAGTTATCGAGCTTCAAAGTTTGAAAAGTCACAAAAGTTGTGTTTGAGCACATAAAGTACTATTTTTGTTGGAAATTCAACAAGATGTAATCATGATGTGTTGTGACATCTTCAAAATCTCGTTGAGGTGATTAATTTGACACTCTGTTTAACAAATTTGGTCCCCATTTGCCGAAGTAATCGAGCTTCAAAACTTGAAAAGACACAAAAGTTGTGTTTGAGCACATAGAGTACTATTTTTCTTGGAAATTCAACAAGAGGCAATCATGATGTGTTGTGACATCTTCAAAATTTCGTGGAGCTGATTAATTTGACACTTTGTTTAAGAAATTTGGTTCACAATTCCCGAAGTTATCGAGCTTCAAAGTTTGAAAAGTCACAAAAGTTGTGTGATTGAGCACATAAAGTACTATTTTTCTTGGAAGTTCAACAAGATGTAATAATGATCTGTTGTGTCATTTTAAAGATCTCGTCGAGCTGATTAATTTGACACTTTGGTTAACAAATTTGGTCCACATTTGCCGAAGTTATCGAGCTTCAAAGTTTGAAAAGTCACAAAAGTTGTTTGTTAGAGCACATAAAGTACTATTTTTCCTGGAAGTTCAACAAGATGCAATCAAGATGTGTTGTGATATCTTCAAAATCTCGTTGAGGTGATTACTTTGACACTTTGTTTAAGAAATTTGGTTCACATTTGCCGAAGTTATCGAGCTTCAAAGTTTGAAAAGTCACAAAAGTTGTGTGTTTGAGCACATAAAGTACTATTTTTCTTGGAAGTTCAACAAGATGTAATAATGATCTGTTGTGTCATTTTAAAGATCTCGTCGAGCTGATTAATTTGACACTTTGGTTAACAAATTTGGTCCACATTTGCCGAAGTTATCGAGCTTCAAAGTTTGAAAAGTCACAAAAGTTGTGTGTTTGAGCACATAAAGTACTATTTTTCTTGGAAGTTCAACAAGATGTAATAATGATCTGTTGTGTCATTTTAAAGATCTCGTTGAGGTGATTACTTTGACACTTTGTTTAAGAAATTTGGTCCACATTTGCCGAAGTTATCGAGCTTCAAAGTTTGAAAAGTCACAAAATATGTGTGTTTGAGCACATAAAGAACTATTTTTCTTGGAAGTTCAACAAGATGCAATCATGGTGTGTTGTATCATTTTAAAGATCTCGTCGAGCTGATTAATTTGACACTTTGTTTAACAAATTTGGTCTTCATTTGCCGAAGCTATCGAGCTTCAAAGTTTGAAAAGTCACAAAAGTTGTGTGTTTGAGCACATAAAGTACTATTTTTCTTGGAAATTCAACAAGATGCAATCATGATGTGTTGTGACATCTTCAAAATCTCGTCGAGCTGATTAATTTGACACTTTGTTTAACAAATTTGGTCTTCATTTGCCGAAGCTATCGAGCTTCAAAGTTTGAAAAGTCACAAAAGTTGTGTGTTTGAGCACATAAAGTACTATTTTTCTTGGAAGTTCAACAAGATGTAATCAAGATGTGTTGTGATATCTTCAAAATCTCGTTGCGGTGATTACTTTGACACTTTGTTTAAGAAATTTGGTCCACATTTGCCGAAGTTATCGAGCTTCAAAGTTTGAAAAGTCACAAAATATGTGTGTTTGAGCACATAAAGTACTATTTTTCTTGGAAATTCAACAAGATGCAATCATGATGTGTTGTGACATATTCAAAATCTCGTCGAGCTGATTAATTTGACACTTTGTTTAACAAATTTGGTCTTCATTTGCCGAAGCTATCGAGCTTCAATGTTTGAAAAGTCACAAAAGTTGGGTGTTTGAGCACATAAAGTACTATTTTTCTTGGAAGTTCAACAAGATGTAATCATGATGTGTTGTGACATCTTCAAAATCTCATCGAGCTGATTAATTTGACACTTTGTTTAAGAAATTTGGTCTTCATTTGCCGAAGCTATCGAGCTTCAAAGTTTGAAAAGTCACAAAAGTTGTGTGTTTGAGCACATAAAGTACTATTTTTCTTGGAAGTTCAACAAGATGTAATCAAGATGTGTTGTGATATCTTCAAAATCTCGTTGAGGTGATTACTTTGACACTTTGGTTAACAAATTTGGTCCACATTTGCCAAAGTTATCGAGCTTCAAAGTTTGAAAAATCACAAATTATGTGTGTTTGAGCACATAAAGTACTATTTTTCTTGGAAATTCAACAAGATGCAATTATGATGTGTTGTGACATCTTCAAAATTTCGTGGAGCTGATTAATTTGACACTTTGTTTAAGAAATTTGGTTCACAATTCCCGAAGTTATCGAGCTTCAAAGTTTGAAAAGTCACAAAAGTTGTGTGTTTGAGCACTTAAAGTACTATTTTTCTTGGAAATTCAACAAGATGCAATCATGATGTGTTGTGACATCTTCAAAATCTCGTCGAGCTGATTAATTTGACATTTTGTTTAAGAAATTTGGTCTTCATTTGCCGAAGCTATCGAGCTTCAAAGTTTGAAAAGTCACAAAAGTTGTGTGTTTGAGCACATAAAGTACTATTTTTCTTGGAAGTTCAACAATATGTAATCATGGTGTGTTGTATCATTTTAAAGATCTCGTCGAGCTGATTAATTTGACACTTTGTTTAACAAATTTGGTCTTCATTTGCCGAAGCTATCGAGCTTCAAAGTTTGAAAAGTCACAAAAGTTGTGTGTTTGAGCACATAAAGTACTATTTTTCTTGGAAGTTCAACAAGATGTAATCATGATGTGTTGTGACATCTTCAAAATCTCGTTGAGGTGATTACTTTGACACTTTGTTTAAGAAATTTGGTCCACATTTGCCGAAGTTATCGAGCTTCAAAGTTTGAAAAGTCACAAAAGTTGTGTGTTTGAGCACATAATGTACTATTTTTCTTGGAAGTTCAACAAGGTGCAATGATGATGTGTTGTGTCATTTTAAAGATCTCGTCGAGCTGATTAATTTGACATTTTGTTTAAGAAATTTGGTCTTCATTTGCCGAAGCTATCGAGCTTCAAAGTTTGAAAAGTCACAAAAGTTGTGTGTTTGAGCACTTAAAGTACTATTTTTCTTGGAAGTTCAACAATATGTAATCATGGTGTGTTGTATCATTTTAAAGATCTCGTCGAGCTGATTAATTTGACACTTTGTTTAACAAATTTGGTCTTCATTTGCCGAAGCTATCGAGCTTCAAAGTTTGAAAAGTCACAAAAGTTGTGTGTTTGAGCACATAAAGTACTATTTTGCCTGGAAGTTCAACAAGATGTAATCATGGTGTGTTGTATCATTTTAAAGATCTCGTCGAGCTGATTAATTTGACACTTTGTTTAACAAATTTGGTCTTCATTTGCCGAAGCTATCGAGCTTCAAAGTTTGAAAAGTCACAAAAGTTGTGTGTTTGAGCACATAAAGTACTATTTTTCCTGGAAGTTCAACAAGATGTAATCATGATGTGTTGTGACATCTTCAAAATCTCGTTGAGGTGATTACTTTGACACTTTGTTTAAGAAATTTGGTCCACATATGCCGAAGTTATCGAGCTTCAAAGTTTGAAAAGTCACAAAAGTTGTGTGTTTGAGCACTTAAAGTACTATTTTTCTTGGAAGTTCAACAATATGTAATCATGGTGTGTTGTATCATTTTAAAGATCTCGTCGAGCTGATTAATTTGACACTTTGTTTAACAAATTTGGTCTTCATTTGCCGAAGCTATCGAGCTTCAAAGTTTGAAAAGTCACAAAAGTTGTGTGTTTGAGCACATAAAGTACTATTTTGCCTGGAAGTTCAACAAGATGTAATCATGGTGTGTTGTATCATTTTAAAGATCTCGTCGAGCTGATTAATTTGACACTTTGTTTAACAAATTTGGTCTTCATTTGCCGAAGCTATCGAGCTTCAAAGTTTGAAAAGTCACAAAAGTTGTGTGTTTGAGCACATAAAGTACTATTTTTCCTGGAAGTTCAACAAGATGTAATCATGATGTGTTGTGACATCTTCAAAATCTCGTTGAGGTGATTACTTTGACACTTTGTTTAAGAAATTTGGTCCACATATGCCGAAGTTATCGAGCTTCAAAGTTTGAAAAGTCACAAAAGTTGTGTGTTTCAGCACATAAAGTACTATTTTTCTTGGAAATTCAACAAGATGCAATCATGATGTGTTGTGACATCTTCAAAATCTCGTTGAGGTGATTAATTTGACACTTTGGTTAACAAATTTGGTCCACATTTGCCAAAGTTATCGAGCTTCAAAGTTTGAAAAGTCACAAAATATGTGTGTTTGAGCACATAAAGTACTATTTTTCTTGGAAATTCAACAAGATGCAATCATGATGTGTTGTGACATCTTCAAAATCTCGTTGAGGTGATTACTTTGACACTTTGTTTAAGAAATTTGGTCCACATTTGCCGAAGTTATCGAGCTTCAAAATTTGAAAAGTCACAAAAGTTGTGTGTTTGAGCACATAATGTACTATTTTTCTTAGAAGTTCAACAAGGTGCAATGATGATGTGTTGTGTCATTTTAAAGATCTCGTCGAGCTGATTAATTTGACACTTTGGTTAACAAATTTGGTCCACATTTGCCAAAGTTATCGAGCTTCAAAGTTTGAAAAGTCACAAAATATGTGTGTTTGAGCACATAAAGTACTATTTTTCTTGGAAATTCAACAAGATGCAATCATGATGTGTTGTGACATCTTCAAAATTTCGTGGAGCTGATTAATTTGACACTTTGTTTAAGAAATTTGGTTCACAATTCCCGAAGTTATCTAGCTTCAAAGTTTGAAAAGTCACAAATGTTGTGTGTTTGAGCACTTAAAGTACTATTTTTCTTGGAAATTCAACAAGATGCAATCATGATGTGTTGTGACATCTTCAAAATCTCGTCGAGCTGATTAATTTGACATTTTGTTTAAGAAATTTGGTCTTCATTTGCCGAAGCTATCGAGCTTCAAAGTTTGAAAAGTCACAAAAGTTGTGTGTTTGAGCACATAAAGTACTATTTTTCTTGGAAGTTCAACAAGATGTAATCATGATGTGTTGTGACATCTTCAAAATCTCGTTGAGGTGATTACTTTGACACTTTGTTTAAGAAATTTGGTCCACATTTGCCGAAGTTATCGAGCTTCAAAGTTTGAAAAGTCACAAAAGTTGTGTGTTTGAGCACATAATGTACTATTTTTCTTGGAAGTTCAACAAGGTGCAATGATGATGTGTTGTGTCATATTAAAGATCTCGTCGAGCTGATTAATTTGACACTTTGGTTAACAAATTTGGTCCACATTTGCCAAAGTTATCGAGCTTCAAAGTTTGAAAAGTCACAAAATATGTGTGTTTGAGCACATAAAGTACTATTTTTCTTGGAAGTTCAACAAGATGTAATCATGATGTGTTGTAACATCTTCAAAATCTCGTTTAGGTGAATATTTTGACACTATGTTTAAGAAATTTGGTCCACATTTGCCGAAGTTATCGAGCTTCAAAGTTTGAAAAGTCACAAAAGTTGTGTGTTTGAGCACATAAAGTACTATTTTTCTTGGAAGTTCAACAATATGTAATCATGGTGTGTTGTATCATTTTAAAGATCTCGTCGAGCTGATTAATTTGACACTTTGTTTAACAAATTTGGTCTTCATTTGCCGAAGCTATCGAGCTTCAAAGTTTGAAAAGTCACAAAAGTTGTGTGTTTGAGCACATAAAGTACTATTTTTCCTGGAAGTTCAACAAGATGTAATCATGATGTGTTGTGACATCTTCAAAATCTCGTTGAGGTGATTACTTTGACACTTTGTTTAAGAAATTTGGTCCACATATGCCGAAGTTATCGAGCTTCAAAGTTTGAAAAGTCACAAAAGTTGTGTGTTTCAGCACATAAAGTACTATTTTTCTTGGAAATTCAACAAGATGCAATCATGATGTGTTGTGACATCTTCAAAATCTCGTTGAGGTGATTAATTTGACACTTTGGTTAACAAATTTGGTCCACATTTGCCAAAGTTATCGAGCTTCAAAGTTTGAAAAGTCACAAAATATGTGTGTTTGAGCACATAAAGTACTATTTTTCTTGGAAATTCAACAATATGTAATCATGGTGTGTTGTATCATTTTAAAGATCTCGTCGAGCTGATTAATTTGACACTTTGTTTAACAAATTTGGTCTTCATTTGCCGAAGCTATCGAGCTTCAAAGTTTGAAAAGTCACAAAAGTTGTGTGTTTGAGCACATAAAGTACTATTTTGCCTGGAAGTTCAACAAGATGTAATCATGGTGTGTTGTATCATTTTAAAGATCTCGTCGAGCTGATTAATTTGACACTTTGTTTAACAAATTTGGTCTTCATTTGCCGAAGCTATCGAGCTTCAAAGTTTGAAAAGTCACAAAAGTTGTGTGTTTGAGCACATAAAGTACTATTTTTCCTGGAAGTTCAACAAGATGTAATCATGATGTGTTGTGACATCTTCAAAATCTCGTTGAGGTGATTACTTTGACACTTTGTTTAAGAAATTTGGTCCACATATGCCGAAGTTATCGAGCTTCAAAGTTTGAAAAGTCACAAAAGTTGTGTGTTTGAGCACATAAAGTACTATTTTTCTTGGAAATTCAACAAGATGCAATCATGATGTGTTGTGACATCTTCAAAATTTCGTGGAGCTGATTAATTTGACACTTTGTTTAAGAACTTTGGTTCACAATTCCCGAAGTTATCGAGCTTCAAAGTTTGAAAAGTCACAAAAGTTGTGTGTTTGAGCACTTAAAGTACTATTTTTCTTGGAAGTTCAACAATATGTAATCATGGTGTGTTGTATCATTTTAAAGATCTCGTCGAGCTGATTAATTTGACACTTTGTTTAACAAATTTGGTCTTCATTTGCCGAAGCTATCGAGCTTCAAAGTTTGAAAAGTCACAAAAGTTGTGTGTTTGAGCACATAAAGTACTATTTTGCCTGGAAGTTCAACAAGATGTAATCATGGTGTGTTGTATCATTTTAAAGATCTCGTCGAGCTGATTAATTTGACACTTTGTTTAACAAATTTGGTCTTCATTTGCCGAAGCTATCGAGCTTCAAAGTTTGAAAAGTCACAAAAGTTGTGTGTTTGAGCACATAAAGTACTATTTTTCCTGGAAGTTCAACAAGATGTAATCATGATGTGTTGTGACATCTTCAAAATCTCGTTGAGGTGATTACTTTGACACTTTGTTTAAGAAATTTGGTCCACATATGCCGAAGTTATCGAGCTTCAAAGTTTGAAAAGTCACAAAAGTTGTGTGTTTCAGCACATAAAGTACTATTTTTCTTGGAAATTCAACAAGATGCAATCATGATGTGTTGTGACATCTTCAAAATCTCGTTGAGGTGATTAATTTGACACTTTGGTTAACAAATTTGGTCCACATTTGCCAAAGTTATCGAGCTTCAAAGTTTGAAAAGTCACAAAATATGTGTGTTTGAGCACATAAAGTACTATTTTTCTTGGAAATTCAACAAGATGCAATCATGATGTGTTGTGACATCTTCAAAATCTCGTTGAGGTGATTACTTTGACACTTTGTTTAAGAAATTTGGTCCACATATGCCGAAGTTATCGAGCTTCAAAGTTTGAAAAGTCACAAAAGTTGTGTGTTTCAGCACATAAAGTACTATTTTTCTTGGAAATTCAACAAGATGCAATCATGATGTGTTGTGACATCTTCAAAATCTCGTTGAGGTGATTAATTTGACACTTTGGTTAACAAATTTGGTCCACATTTGCCAAAGTTATCGAGCTTCAAAGTTTGAAAAGTCACAAAATATGTGTGTTTGAGCACATAAAGTACTATTTTTCTTGGAAATTCAACAAGATGCAATCATGATGTGTTGTGACATCTTCAAAATTTCGTGGAGCTGATTAATTTGACACTTTGTTTAAGAAATTTGGTTCACAATTCCCGAAGTTATCGAGCTTCAAAGTTTGAAAAGTCACAAAAGTTGTGTGTTTGAGCTCCTAAAGTACTATTTTTCTTGGAAATTCAACAAGATGCAATCATGATGTGTTGTGACATCTTCAAAATCTCGTCGAGCTGATTAATTTGACACTTTGTTTAAGAAATTTGGTCTTCATTTGCCGAAGCTATCGAGCTTCTAAGTTTGAAAAGTCACAAAAGTTGTGTGTTTGAGCACATAAAGTACTATTTTTCTTGGAAGTTCAACAAGATGTAATCATGATGTGTTGTGACATCTTCAAAATCTCGTTGAGGTGATTACTTTGACACTTTGTTTAAGAAATTTGGTCCACATTTGCCGAAGTTATCGAGCTTCAAAATTTGAAAAGTCACAAAAGTTGTGTGTTTGAGCACATAATGTACTATTTTTCTTGGAAGTTCAACAAGGTGCAATGATGATGTGTTGTGTCATTTTAAAGATCTCGTCGAGCTGATTAATTTGACACTTTGGTTAACAAATTTGGTCCACATTTGCCAAAGTTATCGAGCTTCAAAGTTTGAAAAGTCACAAAATATGTGTGTTTGAACACATAAAGTACTATTTTTCTTGGAAGTTCAACAATATGTAATCATGGTGTGTTGTATCATTTTAAAGATCTCGTCGAGCTGATTAATTTGACACTTTGTTTAACAAATTTGGTCTTCATTTGCCGAAGCTATCGAGCTTCAAAGTTTGAAAAGTCACAAAAGTTGTGTGTTTGAGCACATAAAGTACTATTTTTCCTGGAAGTTCAACAAGATGTAATCATGATGTGTTGTGACATCTTCAAAATCTCGTTGAGCTGATTACTTTGACACTTTGTTTAAGAAATTTGGTCCACATTTGCCGAAGTTATCGAGCTTCAAAGTTTGAAAAGTCACAAAATATGTGTGTTTGAGCACATAAAGTACTATTTTTCTTGGAAATTCAACAAGATGCAATCATGATGTGTTGTGACATCTTCAAAATCTCGTCGAGCTGATTAATTTGACACTTTGTTTAACAAATTTGGTCTTCATTTGCCGAAGCTATCGAGCTTCTAAGTTTGAAAAGTCACAAAAGTTGTGTGTTTGAGCACATAAAGTACTATTTTTCTTGGAAGTTCAACAATATGTAATCATGGTGTGTTGTGACATCTTCAAAATCTCGTTGAGGTGATTACTTTGACACTTTGTTTAAGAAATTTGGTCCACATATGCCGAAGTTATCGAGCTTCAAAGTTTGAAAAGTCACAAAAGTTGTGTGTTTCAGCACATAAAGTACTATTTTTCTTGGAAATTCAACAAGATGCAATCATGATGTGTTGTGACATCTTCAAAATCTCGTTGAGGTGATTAATTTGACACTTTGGTTAACAAATTTGGTCCACATTTGCCAAAGTTATCGAGCTTCAAAGTTTGAAAAGTCACAAAATATGTGTGTTTGAGCACATAAAGTACTATTTTTCTTGGAAATTCAACAAGATGCAATCATGATGTGTTGTGACATCTTCAAAATTTCGTGGAGCTGATTAATTTGACACTTTGTTTAAGAAATTTGGTTCACAATTCCCGAAGTTATCGAGCTTCAAAGTTTGAAAAGTCACAAAAGTTGTGTGTTTGAGCTCCTAAAGTACTATTTTTCTTGGAAATTCAACAAGATGCAATCATGATGTGTTGTGACATCTTCAAAATCTCGTCGAGCTGATTAATTTGACACTTTGTTTAACAAATTTGGTCTTCATTTGCCGAAGCTATCGAGCTTCAAAGTTTGAAAAGTCACAAAAGTTGTGTGTTTGAGCACATAAAGTACTATTTTGCCTGGAAGTTCAACAAGATGTAATCATGGTGTGTTGTGTCATTTTATAGATCTCGTCGAGCTGATTAATTTGACACTTTGTTTAACAAATTTGGTCTTCATTTGCCGAAGCTATCGAGCTTCAAAGTTTGAAAAGTCACAAAAGTTGTGTGTTTGAGCACATAAAGTACTATTTTTCTTGGAAGTTCAACAAGGTGCAATGATGATGTGTTGTGACATCTTCAAAATCTCGTTGAGCTGATTACTTTGACACTTTGTTTAAGAAATTTGGTCCACATTTGCCGAAGTTATCGAGCTTCAAAGTTTGAAAAGTCACAAAATATGTGTGTTTGAACACATAAAGAACTATTTTTCTTGGAAGTTCAACAAGATGCAATCATGATGTGTTGTGACATCTTCAAAATCTCGTCGAGCTGATTAATTTGACACTTTGTTTAACAAATTTGGTCTTCATTTGCCGAAGCTATCGAGCTTCAAAGTTTGAAAAGTCACAAAAGTTGTGTGTTTGAGCACATAAAGTACTATTTTTCTTGGAAATTCAACAAGATGCAATCATGATGTGTTGTGACATCTTCAAAATCTCGTCGAGCTGATTAATTTGACACTTTGTTTAACAAATTTGGTCCACATTTGCCGAAGTTATCGAGCTTCAAAGTTTGAAAAGTCACAAAATATGTGTGTTTGAGCACATAAAGTACTATTTTTCTTGGAAATTCAACAAGATGCAATCATGATGTGTTGTGACATATTCAAAATCTCGTCGAGCTGATTAATTTGACACTTTGTTTAACAAATTTGGTCTTCATTTGCCGAAGCTATCGAGCTTCAATGTTTGAAAAGTCACAAAAGTTGTGTGTTTGAGCACATAAAGTACTATTTTTCTTGGAAGTTCAACAAGATGTAATCATGGTGTGTTGTGTCATTTTATAGATCTCGTCGAGCTGATTAATTTGACACTTTGTTTAACAAATTTGGTCTTCATTTGCCGAAGCTATCGAGCTTCAAAGTTTGAAAAGTCACAAAAGTTGTGTGTTTGAGCACATAAAGTACTATTTTTCCTGGAAGTTCAACAAGATGTAATCATGATGTGTTGTGACATCTTCAAAATCTCGTTGAGGTGATTACTTTGACACTTTGTTTAAGAAATTTGTTCCACATATGCCGAAGTTATCGAGCTTCAAAGTTTGAAAAGTCACAAAAGTTGTGTGTTTCAGCACATAAAGTACTATTTTTCTTGGAAATTCAACAAGATGCAATCATGATGTGTTGTGACATCTTCAAAATCTCGTTGAGGTGATTAATTTGACACTTTGGTTAACAAATTTGGTCCACATTTGCCAAAGTTATCGAGCTTCAAAGTTTGAAAAGTCACAAAATATGTGTGTTTGAGCACATAAAGTACTATTTTTCTTGGAAATTCAACAAGATGCAATCATGATGTGTTGTGACATCTTCAAAATTTCGTGGAGCTGATTAATTTGACACTTTGTTTAAGAAATTTGGTTCACAATTCCCGAAGTTATCGAGCTTCAAAGTTTGAAAAGTCACAAAAGTTGTGTGTTTGAGCTCCTAAAGTACTATTTTTCTTGGAAATTCAACAAGATGCAATCATGATGTGTTGTGACATCTTCAAAATCTCGTCGAGCTGATTAATTTGACACTTTGTTTAAGAAATTTGGTCTTCATTTGCCGAAGCTATCGAGCTTCTAAGTTTGAAAAGTCACAAAAGTTGTGTGTTTGAGCACATAAAGTACTATTTTTCTTGGAAGTTCAACAAGATGTAATCATGATGTGTTGTGACATCTTCAAAATCTCGTTGAGGTGATTACTTTGACACTTTGTTTAAGAAATTTGGTCCACATTTGCCGAAGTTATCGAGCTTCAAAATTTGAAAAGTCACAAAAGTTGTGTGTTTGAGCACATAATGTACTATTTTTCTTGGAAGTTCAACAAGGTGCAATGATGATGTGTTGTGTCATTTTAAAGATCTCGTCGAGCTGATTAATTTGACACTTTGGTTAACAAATTTGGTCCACATTTGCCAAAGTTATCGAGCTTCAAAGTTTGAAAAGTCACAAAATATGTGTGTTTGAACACATAAAGTACTATTTTTCTTGGAAGTTCAACAATATGTAATCATGGTGTGTTGTATCATTTTAAAGATCTCGTCGAGCTGATTAATTTGACACTTTGTTTAACAAATTTGGTCTTCATTTGCCGAAGCTATCGAGCTTCAAAGTTTGAAAAGTCACAAAAGTTGTGTGTTTGAGCACATAAAGTACTATTTTTCCTGGAAGTTCAACAAGATGTAATCATGATGTGTTGTGACATCTTCAAAATCTCGTTGAGCTGATTAATTTGACACTTTGTTTAACAAATTTGGTCTTCATTTGCCGAAGCTATCGAGCTTCAAAGTTTGAAAAGTCACAAAAGTTGTGTGTTTGAGCACATAAAGTACTATTTTTCTTGGAAATTCAACAAGATGCAATCATGATGTGTTGTGACATCTTCAAAATCTCGTCGAGCTGATTAATTTGACACTTTGTTTAACAAATTTGGTCTTCATTTGCCGAAGCTATCGAGCTTCAAAGTTTGAAAAGTCACAAAAGTTGTGTGTTTGAGCACATAAAGTACTATTTTTCTTGGAAGTTCAACAATATGTAATCATGGTGTGTTGTATCATTTTAAAGATCTCGTCGAGCTGATTAATTTGACACTTTGTTTAACAAATTTGGTCTTCATTTGCCGAAGCTATCGAGCTTCAAAGTTTGAAAAGTCACAAAAGTTGTGTGTTTGAGCACATAAAGTACTATTTTGCCTGGAAGTTCAACAAGATGTAATCATGGTGTGTTGTATCATTTTAAAGATCTCGTCGAGCTGATTAATTTGACACTTTGTTTAACAAATTTGGTCTTCATTTGCAGAAGCTATCGAGCTTCAAAGTTTGAAAAGTCACAAAAGTTGTGTGTTTGAGCACATAAAGTACTATTTTTCCTGGAAGTTCAACAAGATGTAATCATGATGTGTTGTGACATCTTCAAAATCTCGTTGAGGTGATTACTTTGACACTTTGTTTAAGAAATTTGGTCCACATATGCCGAAGTTATCGAGCTTCAAAGTTTGAAAAGTCACAAAAGTTGTGTGTTTGAGCACATAAAGTACTATTTTTCTTGGAAATTCAACAAGATGCAATCATGATGTGTTGTGACATCTTCAAAATTTCGTGGAGCTGATTAATTTGACACTTTGTTTAAGAAATTTGGTTCACAATTCCCGAAGTTATCGAGCTTCAAAGTTTGAAAAGTCACAAAAGTTGTGTGTTTGAGCACTTAAAGTACTATTTTTCTTGGAAGTTCAACAATATGTAATCATGGTGTGTTGTATCATTTTAAAGATCTCGTCGAGCTGATTAATTTGACACTTTGTTTAACAAATTTGGTCGTCATTTGCCGAAGCTATCGAGCTTCAAAGTTTGAAAAGTCACAAAAGTTGTGTGTTTGAGCACATAAAGTACTATTTTGCCTGGAAGTTCAACAAGATGTAATCATGGTGTGTTGTATCATTTTAAAGATCTCGTCGAGCTGATTAATTTGACACTTTGTTTAACAAATTTGGTCTTCATTTGCCGAAGCTATCGAGCTTCAAAGTTTGAAAAGTCACAAAATATGTGTGTTTGAGCACATAAAGTACTATTTTTCTTGGAAATTCAACAAGATGCAATCATGATGTGTTGTGACATATTCAAAATCTCGTTGAGGTGATTAATTTGACACTTTGGTTAACAAATTTGGTCCACATTTGCCAAAGTTATCGAGCTTCAAAGTTTGAAAAGTCACAAAATATGTGTGTTTGAGCACATAAAGTACTATTTTTCTTGGAAATTCAACAAGATGCAATCATGATGTGTTGTGACATCTTCAAAATCTCGTTGAGGTGATTACTTTGACACTTTGTTTAAGAAATTTGGTCCACATATGCCGAAGTTATCGAGCTTCAAAGTTTGAAAAGTCACAAAAGTTGTGTGTTTCAGCACATAAAGTACTATTTTTCTTGGAAATTCAACAAGATGCAATCATGATGTGTTGTGACATCTTCAAAATCTCGTTGAGGTGATTAATTTGACACTTTGGTTAACAAATTTGGTCCACATTTGCCAAAGTTATCGAGCTTCAAAGTTTGAAAAGTCACAAAATATGTGTGTTTGAGCACATAAAGTACTATTTTTCTTGGAAATTCAACAAGATGCAATCATGATGTGTTGTGACATCTTCAAAATTTCGTGGAGCTGATTAATTTGACACTTTGTTTAAGAAATTTGGTTCACAATTCCCGAAGTTATCGAGCTTCAAAGTTTGAAAAGTCACAAAAGTTGTGTGTTTGAGCTCCTAAAGTACTATTTTTCTTGGAAATTCAACAAGATGCAATCATGATGTGTTGTGACATCTTCAAAATCTCGTCGAGCTGATTAATTTGACACTTTGTTTAAGAAATTTGGTCTTCATTTGCCGAAGCTATCGAGCTTCTAAGTTTGAAAAGTCACAAAAGTTGTGTGTTTGAGCACATAAAGTACTATTTTTCTTGGAAGTTCAACAAGATGTAATCATGATGTGTTGTGACATCTTCAAAATCTCGTTGAGGTGATTACTTTGACACTTTGTTTAAGAAATTTGGTCCACATTTGCCGAAGTTATCGAGCTTCAAAATTTGAAAAGTCACAAAAGTTGTGTGTTTGAGCACATAATGTACTATTTTTCTTGGAAGTTCAACAAGGTGCAATGATGATGTGTTGTGTCATTTTAAAGATCTCGTCGAGCTGATTAATTTGACACTTTGGTTAACAAATTTGGTCCACATTTGCCAAAGTTATCGAGCTTCAAAGTTTGAAAAGTCACAAAATATGTGTGTTTGAACACATAAAGTACTATTTTTCTTGGAAGTTCAACAATATGTAATCATGGTGTGTTGTATCATTTTAAAGATCTCGTCGAGCTGATTAATTTGACACTTTGTTTAACAAATTTGGTCTTCATTTGCCGAAGCTATCGAGCTTCAAAGTTTGAAAAGTCACAAAAGTTGTGTGTTTGAGCACATAAAGTACTATTTTTCCTGGAAGTTCAACAAGATGTAATCATGATGTGTTGTGACATCTTCAAAATCTCGTTGAGCTGATTACTTTGACACTTTGTTTAAGAAATTTGGTCCACATTTGCCGAAGTTATCGAGCTTCAAAGTTTGAAAAGTCACAAAATATGTGTGTTTGAGCACATAAAGTACTATTTTTCTTGGAAATTCAACAAGATGCAATCATGATGTGTTGTGACATCTTCAAAATCTCGTCGAGCTGATTAATTTGACACTTTGTTTAACAAATTTGGTCTTCATTTGCCGAAGCTATCGAGCTTCTAAGTTTGAAAAGTCACAAAAGTTGTGTGTTTGAGCACATAAAGTACTATTTTTCTTGGAAGTTCAACAATATGTAATCATGGTGTGTTGTGACATCTTCAAAATCTCGTTGAGGTGATTACTTTGACACTTTGTTTAAGAAATTTGGTCCACATATGCCGAAGTTATCGAGCTTCAAAGTTTGAAAAGTCACAAAAGTTGTGTGTTTCAGCACATAAAGTACTATTTTTCTTGGAAATTCAACAAGATGCAATCATGATGTGTTGTGACATCTTCAAAATCTCGTTGAGGTGATTAATTTGACACTTTGGTTAACAAATTTGGTCCACATTTGCCAAAGTTATCGAGCTTCAAAGTTTGAAAAGTCACAAAATATGTGTGTTTGAGCACATAAAGTACTATTTTTCTTGGAAATTCAACAAGATGCAATCATGATGTGTTGTGACATCTTCAAAATTTCGTGGAGCTGATTAATTTGACACTTTGTTTAAGAAATTTGGTTCACAATTCCCGAAGTTATCGAGCTTCAAAGTTTGAAAAGTCACAAAAGTTGTGTGTTTGAGCTCCTAAAGTACTATTTTTCTTGGAAATTCAACAAGATGCAATCATGATGTGTTGTGACATCTTCAAAATCTCGTCGAGCTGATTAATTTGACACTTTGTTTAAGAAATTTGGTCTTCATTTGCCGAAGCTATCGAGCTTCTAAGTTTGAAAAGTCACAAAAGTTGTGTGTTTGAGCACATAAAGTACTATTTTTCTTGGAAGTTCAACAAGATGTAATCATGATGTGTTGTGACATCTTCAAAATCTCGTTGAGGTGATTACTTTGACACTTTGTTTAAGAAATTTGGTCCACATATGCCGAAGTTATCGAGCTTCAAAGTTTGAAAAGTCACAAAAGTTGTGTGTTTCAGCACATAAAGTACTATTTTTCTTGGAAATTCAACAAGATGCAATCATGATGTGTTGTGACATCTTCAAAATCTCGTTGAGGTGATTAATTTGACACTTTGGTTAACAAATTTGGTCCACATTTGCCAAAGTTATCGAGCTTCAAAGTTTGAAAAGTCACAAAATATGTGTGTTTGAGCACATAAAGTACTATTTTTCTTGGAAATTCAACAAGATGCAATCATGATGTGTTGTGACATCTTCAAAATTTCGTGGAGCTGATTAATTTGACACTTTGTTTAAGAAATTTGGTTCACAATTCCCGAAGTTATCGAGCTTCAAAGTTTGAAAAGTCACAAAAGTTGTGTGTTTGAGCTCCTAAAGTACTATTTTTCTTGGAAATTCAACAAGATGCAATCATGATGTGTTGTGACATCTTCAAAATCTCGTCGAGCTGATTAATTTGACACTTTGTTTAAGAAATTTGGTCTTCATTTGCCGAAGCTATCGAGCTTCTAAGTTTGAAAAGTCACAAAAGTTGTGTGTTTGAGCACATAAAGTACTATTTTTCTTGGAAGTTCAACAAGATGTAATCATGATGTGTTGTGACATCTTCAAAATCTCGTTGAGGTGATTACTTTGACACTTTGTTTAAGAAATTTGGTCCACATTTGCCGAAGTTATCGAGCTTCAAAATTTGAAAAGTCACAAAAGTTGTGTGTTTGAGCACATAATGTACTATTTTTCTTGGAAGTTCAACAAGGTGCAATGATGATGTGTTGTGTCATTTTAAAGATCTCGTCGAGCTGATTAATTTGACACTTTGGTTAACAAATTTGGTCCACATTTGCCAAAGTTATCGAGCTTCAAAGTTTGAAAAGTCACAAAATATGTGTGTTTGAACACATAAAGTACTATTTTTCTTGGAAGTTCAACAATATGTAATCATGGTGTGTTGTATCATTTTAAAGATCTCGTCGAGCTGATTAATTTGACACTTTGTTTAACAAATTTGGTCTTCATTTGCCGAAGCTATCGAGCTTCAAAGTTTGAAAAGTCACAAAAGTTGTGTGTTTGAGCACATAAAGTACTATTTTGCCTGGAAGTTCAACAAGATGTAATCATGGTGTGTTGTATCATTTTAAAGATCTCGTCGAGCTGATTAATTTGACACTTTGTTTAACAAATTTGGTCTTCATTTGCCGAAGCTATCGAGCTTCAAAGTTTGAAAAGTCACAAAAGTTGTGTGTTTGAGCACATAAAGTACTATTTTTCCTGGAAGTTCAACAAGATGTAATCATGATGTGTTGTGACATCTTCAAAATCTCGTTGAGGTGATTACTTTGACACTTTGTTTAAAAAATTTGGTCCACATATGCCGAAGTTATCGAGCTTCAAAGTTTGAAAAGTCACAAAAGTTGTGTGTTTGAGCACATAAAGTACTATTTTTCTTGGAAATTCAACAAGATGCAATCATGATGTGTTGTGACATCTTCAAAATTTCGTGGAGCTGATTAATTTGACACTTTGTTTAAGAAATTTGGTTCACAATTCCCGAAGTTATCGAGCTTCAAAGTTTGAAAAGTCACAAAAGTTGTGTGTTTGAGCACTTAAAGTACTATTTTTCTTGGAAGTTCAACAATATGTAATCATGGTGTGTTGTATCATTTTAAAGATCTCGTCGAGCTGATTAATTTGACACTTTGTTTAACAAATTTGGTCTTCATTTGCCGAAGCTATCGAGCTTCAAAGTTTGAAAAGTCACAAAAGTTGTGTGTTTGAGCACATAAAGTACTATTTTGCCTGGAAGTTCAACAATATGTAATCATGGTGTGTTGTATCATTTTAAAGATCTCGTCGAGCTGATTAATTTGACACTTTGTTTAACAAATTTGGTCTTCATTTGCCGAAGCTATCGAGCTTCAAAGTTTGAAAAGTCACAAAAGTTGTGTGTTTGAGCACATAAAGTACTATTTTTCCTGGAAGTTCAACAAGATGTAATCATGATGTGTTGTGACATCTTCAAAATCTCGTTGAGGTGATTACTTTGACACTTTGTTTAAGAAATTTGGTCCACATATGCCGAAGTTATCGAGCTTCAAAGTTTGAAAAGTCACAAAAGTTGTGTGTTTCAGCACATAAAGTACTATTTTTCTTGGAAATTCAACAAGATGCAATCATGATGTGTTGTGACATCTTCAAAATCTCGTTGAGGTGATTAATTTGACACTTTGGTTAACAAATTTGGTCCACATTTGCCAAAGTTATCGAGCTTCAAAGTTTGAAAAGTCACAAAATATGTGTGTTTGAGCACATAAAGTACTATTTTTCTTGGAAATTCAACAAGATGCAATCATGATGTGTTGTGACATCTTCAAAATTTCGTGGAGCTGATTAATTTGACACTTTGTTTAAGAAATTTGGTTCACAATTCCCGAAGTTATCGAGCTTCAAAGTTTGAAAAGTCACAAAAGTTGTGTGTTTGAGCTCCTAAAGTACTATTTTTCTTGGAAATTCAACAAGATGCAATCATGATGTGTTGTGACATCTTCAAAATCTCGTCGAGCTGATTAATTTGACACTTTGTTTAAGAAATTTGGTCTTCATTTGCCGAAGCTATCGAGCTTCTAAGTTTGAAAAGTCACAAAAGTTGTGTGTTTGAGCACATAAGGTACTATTTTTCTTGGAAGTTCAACAAGATGTAATCATGATGTGTTGTGACATCTTCAAAATCTCGTTGAGGTGATTACTTTGACACTTTGTTTAAGAAATTTGGTCCACATTTGCCGAAGTTATCGAGCTTCAAAATTTGAAAAGTCACAAAAGTTGTGTGTTTGAGCACATAATGTACTATTTTTCTTGGAAGTTCAACAAGGTGCAATGATGATGTGTTGTGTCATTTTAAAGATCTCGTCGAGCTGATTAATTTGACACTTTGGTTAACAAATTTGGTCCACATTTGCCAAAGTTATCGAGCTTCAAAGTTTGAAAAGTCACAAAATATGTGTGTTTGAACACATAAAGTACTATTTTTCTTGGAAGTTCAACAATATGTAATCATGGTGTGTTGTGACATCTTCAAAATCTCGTTGAGCTGATTACTTTGACACTTTGTTTAACAAATTTGGTCTTCATTTGCCGAAGCTATCGAGCTTCAAAGTTTGAAAAGTCACAAAAGTTGTGTGTTTGAGCACATAAAGTACTATTTTTCCTGGAAGTTCAACAAGATGTAATCATGATGTGTTGTGACATCTTCAAAATCTCGTTGAGCTGATTACTTTGACACTTTGTTTAAGAAATTTGGTCCACATTTGCCGAAGTTATCGAGCTTCAAAGTTTGAAAAGTCACAAAATATGTGTGTTTGAGCACATAAAGTACTATTTTTCTTGGAAATTCAACAAGATGCAATCATGATGTGTTGTGACATCTTCAAAATCTCGTCGAGCTGATTAATTTGACACTTTGTTTAACAAATTTGGTCTTCATTTGCCGAAGCTATCGAGCTTCTAAGTTTGAAAAGTCACAAAAGTTGTGTGTTTGAGCACATAAAGAACTATTTTTCTTGGAAGTTCAACAAGATGCAATCATGATGTGTTGTGACATCTTCAAAATCTCGTCGAGCTGATTAATTTGACACTTTGTTTAACAAATTTGGTCTTCATTTGCCGAAGCTATCGAGCTTCAAAGTTTGAAAAGTCACAAAAGTTGTGTGTTTGAGCACATAAAGTACTATTTTTCTTGGAAATTCAACAATATGTAATCATGGTGTGTTGTATCATTTTAAAGATCTCGTCGAGCTGATTAATTTGACACTTTGTTTAACAAATTTGGTCTTCATTTGCCGAAGCTATCGAGCTTCAAAGTTTGAAAAGTCACAAAAGTTGTGTGTTTGAGCACATAAAGTACTATTTTGCCTGGAAGTTCAACAAGATGTAATCATGGTGTGTTGTATCATTTTAAAGATCTCGTCGAGCTGATTAATTTGACACTTTGTTTAACAAATTTGGTCTTCATTTGCCGAAGCTATCGAGCTTCAAAGTTTGAAAAGTCACAAAAGTTGTGTGTTTGAGCACATAAAGTACTATTTTTCCTGGAAGTTCAACAAGATGTAATCATGATGTGTTGTGACATCTTCAAAATCTCGTTGAGGTGATTACTTTGACACTTTGTTTAAGAAATTTGGTCCACATATGCCGAAGTTATCGAGCTTCAAAGTTTGAAAAGTCACAAAAGTTGTGTGTTTCAGCACATAAAGTACTATTTTTCTTGGAAATTCAACAAGATGCAATCATGATGTGTTGTGACATCTTCAAAATCTCGTTGAGGTGATTAATTTGACACTTTGGTTAACAAATTTGGTCCACATTTGCCAAAGTTATCGAGCTTCAAAGTTTGAAAAGTCACAAAATATGTGTGTTTGAGCACATAAAGTACTATTTTTCTTGGAAATTCAACAAGATGCAATCATGATGTGTTGTGACATCTTCAAAATTTCGTGGAGCTGATTAATTTGACACTTTGTTTAAGAAATTTGGTTCACAATTCCCGAAGTTATCGAGCTTCAAAGTTTGAAAAGTCACAAAAGTTGTGTGTTTGAGCACTTAAAGTACTATTTTTCTTGGAAATTCAACAAGATGCAATCATGATGTGTTGTGACATCTTCAAAATCTCGTCGAGCTGATTAATTTGACACTTTGTTTAACAAATTTGGTCTTCATTTGCCGAAGCTATCGAGCTTCAAAGTTTGAAAAGTCACAAAAGTTGTGTGTTTGAGCACATAAAGTACTATTTTTCTTGGAAGTTCAACAAGATGTAATCAAGATGTGTTGTGATATCTTCAAAATCTCGTTGAGGTGATTACTTTGACACTTTGTGTAAGAAATTTGGTCCACATTTGCCGAAGTTATCGAGCTTCAAAGTTTGAAAAGTCACAAAATATGTGTGTTTGAGCACATAAAGTACTATTTTTCTTGGAAATTCAACAAGATGCAATCATGATGTGTTGTGACATATTCAAAATCTCGTCGAGCTGATTAATTTGACACTTTGTTTAACAAATTTGGTCTTCATTTGCCGAAGCTATCGAGCTTCTAAGTTTGAAAAGTCACAAAAGTTGTGTGTTTGAGCACATAAAGAACTATTTTTCTTGGAAGTTCAACAAGATGCAATCATGATGTGTTGTGACATCTTCAAAATCTCGTCGAGCTGATTAATTTGACACTTTGTTTAACAAATTTGGTCTTCATTTGCCGAAGCTATCGAGCTTCAAAGTTTGAAAAGTCACAAAAGTTGTGTGTTTGAGCACTTAAAGTACTATTTTTCTTGGAAGTTCAACAATATGTAATCATGGTGTGTTGTATCATTTTAAAGATCTCGTCGAGCTGATTAATTTGACACTTTGTTTAACAAATTTGGTCTTCATTTGCCGAAGCTATCGAGCTTCAAAGTTTGAAAAGTCACAAAAGTTGTGTGTTTGAGCACATAAAGTACTATTTTGCCTGGAAGTTCAACAATATGTAATCATGGTGTGTTGTATCATTTTAAAGATCTCGTCGAGCTGATTAATTTGACACTTTGTTTAACAAATTTGGTCTTCATTTGCCGAAGCTATCGAGCTTCAAAGTTTGAAAAGTCACAAAAGTTGTGTGTTTGAGCACATAAAGTACTATTTTTCCTGGAAGTTCAACAAGATGTAATCATGATGTGTTGTGACATCTTCAAAATCTCGTTGAGGTGATTACTTTGACACTTTGTTTAAGAAATTTGGTCCACATATGCCGAAGTTATCGAGCTTCAAAGTTTGAAAAGTCACAAAAGTTGTGTGTTTCAGCACATAAAGTACTATTTTTCTTGGAAATTCAACAAGATGCAATCATGATGTGTTGTGACATCTTCAAAATCTCGTTGAGGTGATTAATTTGACACTTTGGTTAACAAATTTGGTCCACATTTGCCAAAGTTATCGAGCTTCAAAGTTTGAAAAGTCACAAAATATGTGTGTTTGAGCACATAAAGTACTATTTTTCTTGGAAATTCAACAAGATGCAATCATGATGTGTTGTGACATCTTCAAAATTTCGTGGAGCTGATTAATTTGACACTTTGTTTAAGAAATTTGGTTCACAATTCCCGAAGTTATCGAGCTTCAAAGTTTGAAAAGTCACAAAAGTTGTGTGTTTGAGCTCCTAAAGTACTATTTTTCTTGGAAATTCAACAAGATGCAATCATGATGTGTTGTGACATCTTCAAAATCTCTTCGAGCTGATTAATTTGACACTTTGTTTAAGAAATTTGGTCTTCATTTGCCGAAGCTATCGAGCTTCTAAGTTTGAAAAGTCACAAAAGTTGTGTGTTTGAGCACATAAAGTACTATTTTTCTTGGAAGTTCAACAAGATGTAATCATGATGTGTTGTGACATCTTCAAAATCTCGTTGAGGTGATTACTTTGACACTTTGTTTAAGAAATTTGGTCCACATTTGCCGAAGTTATCGAGCTTCAAAATTTGAAAAGTCACAAAAGTTGTGTGTTTGAGCACATAATGTACTATTTTTCTTGGAAGTTCAACAAGGTGCAATGATGATGTGTTGTGTCATTTTAAAGATCTCGTCGAGCTGATTAATTTGACACTTTGGTTAACAAATTTGGTCCACATTTGCCAAAGTTATCGAGCTTCAAAGTTTGAAAAGTCACAAAATATGTGTGTTTGAACACATAAAGTACTATTTTTCTTGGAAGTTCAACAATATGTAATCATGGTGTGTTGTATCATTTTAAAGATCTCGTCGAGCTGATTAATTTGACACTTTGTTTAACAAATTTGGTCTTCATTTGCCGAAGCTATCGAGCTTCAAAGTTTGAAAAGTCACAAAAGTTGTGTGTTTGAGCACATAAAGTACTATTTTGCCTGGAAGTTCAACAAGATGTAATCATGGTGTGTTGTATCATTTTAAAGATCTCGTCGAGCTGATTAATTTGACACTTTGTTTAACAAATTTGGTCTTCATTTGCCGAAGCTATCGAGCTTCAAAGTTTGAAAAGTCACAAAAGTTGTGTGTTTGAGCACATAAAGTACTATTTTTCCTGGAAGTTCAACAAGATGTAATCATGATGTGTTGTGACATCTTCAAAATCTCGTTGAGGTGATTACATTGACACTTTGTTTAAGAAATTTGGTCCACATATGCCGAAGTTATCGAGCTTCAAAGTTTGAAAAGTCACAAAAGTTGTGTGTTTCAGCACATAAAGTACTATTTTTCTTGGAAATTCAACAAGATGCAATCATGATGTGTTGTGACATCTTCAAAATCTCGTTGAGGTGATTAATTTGACACTTTGGTTAACAAATTTGGTCCACATTTGCCAAAGTTATCGAGCTTCAAAGTTTGAAAAGTCACAAAATATGTGTGTTTGAGCACATAAAGTACTATTTTTCTTGGAAATTCAACAAGATGCAATCATGATGTGTTGTGACATCTTCAAAATTTCGTGGAGCTGATTAATTTGACACTTTGTTTAAGAAATTTGGTTCACAATTCCCGAAGTTATCGAGCTTCAAAGTTTGAAAAGTCACAAAAGTTGTGTGTTTGAGCACTTAAAGTACTATTTTTCTTGGAAATTCAACAAGATGCAATCATGATGTGTTGTGACATCTTCAAAATCTCGTCGAGCTGATTAATTTGACACTTTGTTTAACAAATTTGGTCTTCATTTGCCGAAGCTATCGAGCATCAAAGTTTGAAAAGTCACAAAAGTTGTGTGTTTGAGCACATAAAGTACTATTTTTCTTGGAAGTTCAACAAGATGTAATCAAGATGTGTTGTGATATCTTCAAAATCTCGTTGAGGTGATTACTTTGACACTTTGTGTAAGAAATTTGGTCCACATTTGCCGAAGTTATCGAGCTTCAAAGTTTGAAAAGTCACAAAATATGTGTGTTTGAGCACATAAAGTACTATTTTTCTTGGAAATTCAACAAGATGCAATCATGATGTGTTGTGACATATTCAAAATCTCGTCGAGCTGATTAATTTGACACTTTGTTTAACAAATTTGGTCTTCATTTGCCGAAGCTATCGAGCTTCTAAGTTTGAAAAGTCACAAAAGTTGTGTGTTTGAGCACATAAAGAACTATTTTTCTTGGAAGTTCAACAAGATGCAATCATGATGTGTTGTGACATCTTCAAAATCTCGTCGAGCTGATTAATTTGACACTTTGTTTAACAAATTTGGTCTTCATTTGCCGAAGCTATCGAGCTTCAAAGTTTGAAAAGTCACAAAAGTTGTGTGTTTGAGCACATAAAGTACTATTTTTCTTGGAAATTCAACAAGATGCAATCATGATGTGTTGTGACATCTTCAAAATCTCGTCGAGCTGATTAATTTGACACTTTGTTTAACAAATTTGGTCTTCATTTGCCGAAGCTATCGAGCTTCAAAGTTTGAAAAGTCACAAAAGTTGTGTGTTTGAGCACATAAAGTACTATTTTTCCTGGAAGTTCAACAAGATGTAATCATGATGTGTTGTGACATCTTCAAAATCTCGTTGAGGTGATTACTTTGACACTTTGTTTAAGAAATTTGGTCCACATATGCCGAAGTTATCGATCTTCAAAGTTTGAAAAGTCACAAAAGTTGTGTGTTTGAGCACATAAAGTACTATTTTTCTTGGAAATTCAACAAGATGCAATCATGATGTGTTGTGACATCTTCAAAATTTCGTGGAGCTGATTAATTTGACACTTTGTTTAAGAAATTTGGTTCACAATTCCCGAAGTTATCGAGCTTCAAAGTTTGAAAAGTCACAAAAGTTGTGTGTTTGAGCACTTAAAGTACTATTTTTCTTGGAAGTTCAACAATATGTAATCATGGTGTGTTGTATCATTTTAAAGATCTCGTCGAGCTGATTAATTTGACACTTTGTTTAACAAATTTGGTCTTCATTTGCCGAAGCTATCGAGCTTCAAAGTTTGAAAAGTCACAAAAGTTGTGTGTTTGAGCACATAAAGTACTATTTTTCCTGGAAGTTCAACAAGATGTAATCATGATGTGTTGTGACATCTTCAAAATCTCGTTGAGCTGATTACTTTGACACTTTGTTTAAGAAATTTGGTCCACATTTGCCGAAGTTATCGAGCTTCAAAGTTTGAAAAGTCACAAAATATGTGTGTTTGAGCACATAAAGTACTATTTTTCTTGGAAATTCAACAAGATGCAATCATGATGTGTTGTGACATCTTCAAAATCTCGTCGAGCTGATTAATTTGACACTTTGTTTAACAAATTTGGTCTTCATTTGCCGAAGCTATCGAGCTTCTAAGTTTGAAAAGTCACAAAAGTTGTGTGTTTGAGCACATAAAGAACTATTTTTCTTGGAAGTTCAACAAGATGCAATCATGATGTGTTGTGACATCTTCAAAATCTCGTCGAGCTGATTAATTTGACACTTTGTTTAACAAATTTGGTCTTCATTTGCCGAAGCTATCGAGCTTCAAAGTTTGAAAAGTCACAAAAGTTGTGTGTTTGAGCACATAAAGTACTATTTTTCTTGGAAATTCAACAAGATGCAATCATGATGTGTTGTGACATCTTCAAAATCTCGTCGAGCTGATTAATTTGACACTTTGTTTAACAAATTTGGTCTTCATTTGCCGAAGCTATCGAGCTTCAAAGTTTGAAAAGTCACAAAAGTTGTGTGTTTGAGCACATAAAGTACTATTTTTCTTGGAAGTTCAACAATATGTAATCATGGTGTGTTGTATCATTTTAAAGATCTCGTCGAGCTGATTAATTTGACACTTTGTTTAACAAATTTGGTCTTCATTTGCCGAAGCTATCGAGCTTCAAAGTTTGAAAAGTCACAAAAGTTGTGTGTTTGAGCACATAAAGTACTATTTTGCCTGGAAGTTCAACAAGATGTAATCATGGTGTGTTGTGACATCTTCAAAATCTCGTTGAGGTGATTACTTTGACACTTTGTTTAAGAAATTTGGTCCACATATGCCGAAGTTATCGAGCTTCAAAGTTTGAAAAGTCACAAAAGTTGTGTGTTTCAGCACATAAAGTACTATTTTTCTTGGAAATTCAACAAGATGCAATCATGATGTGTTGTGACATCTTCAAAATCTCGTTGAGGTGATTAATTTGACACTTTGGTTAACAAATTTGGTCCACATTTGCCAAAGTTATCGAGCTTCAAAGTTTGAAAAGTCACAAAATATGTGTGTTTGAGCACATAAAGTACTATTTTTCTTGGAAATTCAACAAGATGCAATCATGATGTGTTGTGACATCTTCAAAATTTCGTGGAGCTGATTAATTTGACACTTTGTTTAAGAAATTTGGTTCACAATTCCCGAAGTTATCGAGCTTCAAAGTTTGAAAAGTCACAAAAGTTGTGTGTTTGAGCACTTAAAGTACTATTTTTCTTGGAAATTCAACAAGATGCAATCATGATGTGTTGTGACATCTTCAAAATCTCGTCGAGCTGATTAATTTGACACTTTGTTTAACAAATTTGGTCTTCATTTGCCGAAGCTATCGAGCATCAAAGTTTGAAAAGTCACAAAAGTTGTGTGTTTGAGCACATAAAGTACTATTTTTCTTGGAAGTTCAACAAGATGTAATCAAGATGTGTTGTGATATCTTCAAAATCTCGTTGAGGTGATTACTTTGACACTTTGTGTAAGAAATTTGGTCCACATTTGCCGAAGTTATCGAGCTTCAAAGTTTGAAAAGTCACAAAATATGTGTGTTTGAGCACATAAAGTACTATTTTTCTTGGAAATTCAACAAGATGCAATCATGATGTGTTGTGACATATTCAAAATCTCGTCGAGCTGATTAATTTGACACTTTGTTTAACAAATTTGGTCTTCATTTGCCGAAGCTATCGAGCTTCTAAGTTTGAAAAGTCACAAAAGTTGTGTGTTTGAGCACATAAAGAACTATTTTTCTTGGAAGTTCAACAAGATGCAATCATGATGTGTTGTGACATCTTCAAAATCTCGTCGAGCTGATTAATTTGACACTTTGTTTAACAAATTTGGTCTTCATTTGCCGAAGCTATCGAGCTTCAAAGTTTGAAAAGTCACAAAAGTTGTGTGTTTGAGCACATAAAGTACTATTTTTCTTGGAAATTCAACAAGATGCAATCATGATGTGTTGTGACATCTTCAAAATCTCGTCGAGCTGATTAATTTGACACTTTGTTTAACAAATTTGGTCTTCATTTGCCGAAGCTATCGAGCTTCAAAGTTTGAAAAGTCACAAAAGTTGTGTGTTTGAGCACATAAAGTACTATTTTTCCTGGAAGTTCAACAAGATGTAATCATGATGTGTTGTGACATCTTCAAAATCTCGTTGAGGTGATTACTTTGACACTTTGTTTAAGAAATTTGGTCCACATATGCCGAAGTTATCGAGCTTCAAAGTTTGAAAAGTCACAAAAGTTGTGTGTTTGAGCACATAAAGTACTATTTTTCTTGGAAATTCAACAAGATGCAATCATGATGTGTTGTGACATCTTCAAAATTTCGTGGAGCTGATTAATTTGACACTTTGTTTAAGAAATTTGGTTCACAATTCCCGAAGTTATCGAGCTTCAAAGTTTGAAAAGTCACAAAAGTTGTGTGTTTGAGCACTTAAAGTACTATTTTTCTTGGAAGTTCAACAATATGTAATCATGGTGTGTTGTATCATTTTAAAGATCTCGTCGAGCTGATTAATTTGACACTTTGTTTAACAAATTTGGTCTTCATTTGCCGAAGCTATCGAGCTTCAAAGTTTGAAAAGTCACAAAAGTTGTGTGTTTGAGCACATAAAGTACTATTTTTCCTGGAAGTTCAACAAGATGTAATCATGATGTGTTGTGACATCTTCAAAATCTCGTTGAGCTGATTACTTTGACACTTTGTTTAAGAAATTTGGTCCACATTTGCCGAAGTTATCGAGCTTCAAAGTTTGAAAAGTCACAAAATATGTGTGTTTGAGCACATAAAGTACTATTTTTCTTGGAAATTCAACAAGATGCAATCATGATGTGTTGTGACATCTTCAAAATCTCGTCGAGCTGATTAATTTGACACTTTGTTTAACAAATTTGGTCTTCATTTGCCGAAGCTATCGAGCTTCTAAGTTTGAAAAGTCACAAAAGTTGTGTGTTTGAGCACATAAAGAACTATTTTTCTTGGAAGTTCAACAAGATGCAATCATGATGTGTTGTGACATCTTCAAAATCTCGTCGAGCTGATTAATTTGACACTTTGTTTAACAAATTTGGTCTTCATTTGCCGAAGCTATCGAGCTTCAAAGTTTGAAAAGTCACAAAAGTTGTGTGTTTGAGCACATAAAGTACTATTTTTCTTGGAAATTCAACAAGATGCAATCATGATGTGTTGTGACATCTTCAAAATCTCGTCGAGCTGATTAATTTGACACTTTGTTTAACAAATTTGGTCTTCATTTGCCGAAGCTATCGAGCTTCAAAGTTTGAAAAGTCACAAAAGTTGTGTGTTTGAGCACATAAAGTACTATTTTTCTTGGAAGTTCAACAATATGTAATCATGGTGTGTTGTATCATTTTAAAGATCTCGTCGAGCTGATTAATTTGACACTTTGTTTAACAAATTTGGTCTTCATTTGCCGAAGCTATCGAGCTTCAAAGTTTGAAAAGTCACAAAAGTTGTGTGTTTGAGCACATAAAGTACTATTTTGCCTGGAAGTTCAACAAGATGTAATCATGGTGTGTTGTATCATTTTAAAGATCTCGTCGAGCTGATTAATTTGACACTTTGTTTAACAAATTTGGTCTTCATTTGCCGAAGCTATCGAGCTTCAAAGTTTGAAAAGTCACAAAAGTTGTGTGTTTGAGCACATAAAGTACTATTTGTCCTGGAAGTTCAACAAGATGTAATCATGATGTGTTGTGACATCTTCAAAATCTCGTTGAGGTGATTACTTTGACACTTTGTTTAAGAAATTTGGTCCACATATGCCGAAGTTATCGAGCTTCAAAGTTTGAAAAGTCACAAAAGTTGTGTGTTTCAGCACATAAAGTACTATTTTTCTTGGAAATTCAACAAGATGCAATCATGATGTGTTGTGACATCTTCAAAATCTCGTTGAGGTGATTAATTTGACACTTTGGTTAACAAATTTGGTCCACATTTGCCAAAGTTATCGAGCTTCAAAGTTTGAAAAGTCACAAAATATGTGTGTTTGAGCACATAAAGTACTATTTTTCTTGGAAATTCAACAAGATGCAATCATGATGTGTTGTGACATCTTCAAAATTTCGTGGAGCTGATTAATTTGACACTTTGTTTAAGAAATTTGGTTCACAATTCCCGAAGTTATCGAGCTTCAAAGTTTGAAAAGTCACAAAAGTTGTGTGTTTGAGCACTTAAAGTACTATTTTTCTTGGAAATTCAACAAGATGCAATCATGATGTGTTGTGACATCTTCAAAATCTCGTCGAGCTGATTAATTTGACACTTTGTTTAACAAATTTGGTCTTCATTTGCCGAAGCTATCGAGCATCAAAGTTTGAAAAGTCACAAAAGTTGTGTGTTTGAGCACATAAAGTACTATTTTTCTTGGAAGTTCAACAAGATGTAATCAAGATGTGTTGTGATATCTTCAAAATCTCGTTGAGGTGATTACTTTGACACTTTGTGTAAGAAATTTGGTCCACATTTGCCGAAGTTATCGAGCTTCAAAGTTTGAAAAGTCACAAAATATGTGTGTTTGAGCACATAAAGTACTATTTTTCTTGGAAATTCAACAAGATGCAATCATGATGTGTTGTGACATATTCAAAATCTCGTCGAGCTGATTAATTTGACACTTTGTTTAACAAATTTGGTCTTCATTTGCCGAAGCTATCGAGCTTCTAAGTTTGAAAAGTCACAAAAGTTGTGTGTTTGAGCACATAAAGAACTATTTTTCTTGGAAGTTCAACAAGATGCAATCATGATGTGTTGTGACATCTTCAAAATCTCGTCGAGCTGATTAATTTGACACTTTGTTTAACAAATTTGGTCTTCATTTGCCGAAGCTATCGAGCTTCAAAGTTTGAAAAGTCACAAAAGTTGTGTGTTTGAGCACATAAAGTACTATTTTTCTTGGAAATTCAACAAGATGCAATCATGATGTGTTGTGACATCTTCAAAATCTCGTCGAGCTGATTAATTTGACACTTTGTTTAACAAATTTGGTCTTCATTTGCCGAAGCTATCGAGCTTCAAAGTTTGAAAAGTCACAAAAGTTGTGTGTTTGAGCACATAAAGTACTATTTTTCCTGGAAGTTCAACAAGATGTAATCATGATGTGTTGTGACATCTTCAAAATCTCGTTGAGGTGATTACTTTGACACTTTGTTTAAGAAATTTGGTCCACATATGCCGAAGTTATCGAGCTTCAAAGTTTGAAAAGTCACAAAAGTTGTGTGTTTGAGCACATAAAGTACTATTTTTCTTGGAAATTCAACAAGATGCAATCATGATGTGTTGTGACATCTTCAAAATTTCGTGGAGCTGATTAATTTGACACTTTGTTTAAGAAATTTGGTTCACAATTCCCGAAGTTATCGAGCTTCAAAGTTTGAAAAGTCACAAAAGTTGTGTGTTTGAGCACTTAAAGTACTATTTTTCTTGGAAGTTCAACAATATGTAATCATGGTGTGTTGTATCATTTTAAAGATCTCGTCGAGCTGATTAATTTGACACTTTGTTTAACAAATTTGGTCTTCATTTGCCGAAGCTATCGAGCTTCAAAGTTTGAAAAGTCACAAAAGTTGTGTGTTTGAGCACATAAAGTACTATTTTTCCTGGAAGTTCAACAAGATGTAATCATGATGTGTTGTGACATCTTCAAAATCTCGTTGAGCTGATTACTTTGACACTTTGTTTAAGAAATTTGGTCCACATTTGCCGAAGTTATCGAGCTTCAAAGTTTGAAAAGTCACAAAATATGTGTGTTTGAGCACATAAAGTACTATTTTTCTTGGAAATTCAACAAGATGCAATCATGATGTGTTGTGACATCTTCAAAATCTCGTCGAGCTGATTAATTTGACACTTTGTTTAACAAATTTGGTCTTCATTTGCCGAAGCTATCGAGCTTCTAAGTTTGAAAAGTCACAAAAGTTGTGTGTTTGAGCACATAAAGAACTATTTTTCTTGGAAGTTCAACAAGATGCAATCATGATGTGTTGTGACATCTTCAAAATCTCGTCGAGCTGATTAATTTGACACTTTGTTTAACAAATTTGGTCTTCATTTGCCGAAGCTATCGAGCTTCAAAGTTTGAAAAGTCACAAAAGTTGTGTGTTTGAGCACATAAAGTACTATTTTTCTTGGAAATTCAACAAGATGCAATCATGATGTGTTGTGACATCTTCAAAATCTCGTCGAGCTGATTAATTTGACACTTTGTTTAACAAATTTGGTCTTCATTTGCCGAAGCTATCGAGCTTCAAAGTTTGAAAAGTCACAAAAGTTGTGTGTTTGAGCACATAAAGTACTATTTTTCTTGGAAGTTCAACAATATGTAATCATGGTGTGTTGTATCATTTTAAAGATCTCGTCGAGCTGATTAATTTGACACTTTGTTTAACAAATTTGGTCTTCATTTGCCGAAGCTATCGAGCTTCAAAGTTTGAAAAGTCACAAAAGTTGTGTGTTTGAGCACATAAAGTACTATTTTGCCTGGAAGTTCAACAAGATGTAATCATGGTGTGTTGTATCATTTTAAAGATCTCGTCGAGCTGATTAATTTGACACTTTGTTTAACAAATTTGGTCTTCATTTGCCGAAGCTATCGAGCTTCAAAGTTTGAAAAGTCACAAAAGTTGTGTGTTTGAGCACATAAAGTACTATTTTTCCTGGAAGTTCAACAAGATGTAATCATGATGTGTTGTGACATCTTCAAAATCTCGTTGAGGTGATTACTTTGACACTTTGTTTAAGAAATTTGGTCCACATATGCCGAAGTTATCGAGCTTCAAAGTTTGAAAAGTCACAAAAGTTGTGTGTTTGAGCACATAAAGTACTATTTTTCTTGGAAATTCAACAAGATGCAATCATGATGTGTTGTGACATCTTCAAAATTTCGTGGAGCTGATTAATTTGACACTTTGTTTAAGAAATTTGGTTCACAATTCCCGAAGTTATCGAGCTTCAAAGTTTGAAAAGTCACAAAAGTTGTGTGTTTGAGCACTTAAAGTACTATTTTTCTTGGAAGTTCAACAATATGTAATCATGGTGTGTTGTATCATTTTAAAGATCTCGTCGAGCTGATTAATTTGACACTTTGTTTAACAAATTTGGTCTTCATTTGCCGAAGCTATCGAGCTTCAAAGTTTGAAAAGTCACAAAAGTTGTGTGTTTGAGCACATAAAGTACTATTTTGCCTGGAAGTTCAACAAGATGTAATCATGGTGTGTTGTATCATTTTAAAGATCTCGTCGAGCTGATTAATTTGACACTTTGTTTAACAAATTTGGTCTTCATTTGCCGAAGCTATCGAGCTTCTAAGTTTGAAAAGTCACAAAAGTTGTGTGTTTGAGCACATAAAGAACTATTTTTCTTGGAAGTTCAACAAGATGCAATCATGATGTGTTGTGACATCTTCAAAATCTCGTCGAGCTGATTAATTTGACACTTTGTTTAACAAATTTGGTCTTCATTTGCCGAAGCTATCGAGCTTCAAAGTTTGAAAAGTCACAAAAGTTGTGTGTTTGAGCACATAAAGTACTATTTTTCTTGGAAATTCAACAAGATGCAATCATGATGTGTTGTGACATCTTCAAAATCTCGTCGAGCTGATTAATTTGACACTTTGTTTAACAAATTTGGTCTTCATTTGCCGAAGCTATCGAGCTTCAAAGTTTGAAAAGTCACAAAAGTTGTGTGTTTGAGCACATAAAGTACTATTTTTCTTGGAAGTTCAACAATATGTAATCATGGTGTGTTGTATCATTTTAAAGATCTCGTCGAGCTGATTAATTTGACACTTTGTTTAACAAATTTGGTCTTCATTTGCCGAAGCTATCGAGCTTCAAAGTTTGAAAAGTCACAAAAGTTGTGTGTTTGAGCACATAAAGTACTATTTTGCCTGGAAGTTCAACAAGATGTAATCATGGTGTGTTGTATCATTTTAAAGATCTCGTCGAGCTGATTAATTTGACACTTTGTTTAACAAATTTGGTCTTCATTTGCCGAAGCTATCGAGCTTCAAAGTTTGAAAAGTCACAAAAGTTGTGTGTTTGAGCACATAAAGTACTATTTTTCCTGGAAGTTCAACAAGATGTAATCATGATGTGTTGTGACATCTTCAAAATCTCGTTGAGGTGATTACTTTGACACTTTGTTTAAGAAATTTGGTCCACATATGCCGAAGTTATCGAGCTTCAAAGTTTGAAAAGTCACAAAAGTTGTGTGTTTGAGCACATAAAGTACTATTTTTCTTGGAAATTCAACAAGATGCAATCATGATGTGTTGTGACATCTTCAAAATTTCGTGGAGCTGATTAATTTGACACTTTGTTTAAGAAATTTGGTTCACAATTCCCGAAGTTATCGAGCTTCAAAGTTTGAAAAGTCACAAAAGTTGTGTGTTTGAGCACTTAAAGTACTATTTTTCTTGGAAGTTCAACAATATGTAATCATGGTGTGTTGTATCATTTTAAAGATCTCGTCGAGCTGATTAATTTGACACTTTGTTTAACAAATTTGGTCTTCATTTGCCGAAGCTATCGAGCTTCAAAGTTTGAAAAGTCACAAAAGTTGTGTGTTTGAGCACATAAAGTACTATTTTGCCTGGAAGTTCAACAAGATGTAATCATGGTGTGTTGTATCATTTTAAAGATCTCGTCGAGCTGATTAATTTGACACTTTGTTTAACAAATTTGGTCTTCATTTGCCGAAGCTATCGAGCTTCAAAGTTTGAAAAGTCACAAAAGTTGTGTGTTTGAGCACATAAAGTACTATTTTTCCTGGAAGTTCAACAAGATGTAATCATGATGTGTTGTGACATCTTCAAAATCTCGTTGAGGTGATTACTTTGACACTTTGTTTAAGAAATTTGGTCCACATATGCCGAAGTTATCGAGCTTCAAAGTTTGAAAAGTCACAAAAGTTGTGTGTTTCAGCACATAAAGTACTATTTTTCTTGGAAATTCAACAAGATGCAATCATGATGTGTTGTGACATCTTCAAAATTTCGTGGAGCTGATTAATTTGACACTTTGTTTAAGAAATTTGGTTCACAATTCCCGAAGTTATCGAGCTTCAAAGTTTGAAAAGTCACAAAAGTTGTGTGTTTGAGCACTTAAAGTACTATTTTTCTTGGAAATTCAACAAGATGCAATCATGATGTGTTGTGACATCTTCAAAATCTCGTTGAGGTGATTAATTTGACACTTTGGTTAACAAATTTGGTCCACATTTGCCAAAGTTATCGAGCTTCAAAGTTTGAAAAGTCACAAAATATGTGTGTTTGAGCACATAAAGTACTATTTTTCTTGGAAATTCAACAAGATGCAATCATGATGTGTTGTGACATCTTCAAAATTTCGTGGAGCTGATTAATTTGACACTTTGTTTAAGAAATTTGGTTCACAATTCCCGAAGTTATCGAGCTTCAAAGTTT
The DNA here is from genome assembly GCF_040115645.1 of Euwallacea fornicatus. Taxonomy (NCBI): domain Eukaryota; kingdom Metazoa; phylum Arthropoda; class Insecta; order Coleoptera; family Curculionidae; genus Euwallacea; species Euwallacea fornicatus. The sequence goes on along the minus strand of NW_027096016.1, from coordinate 1,075,165 downwards.
GAAAAGTCACAAAAGTTGTGTATTTGAGCACATAAAGTACTATTTTTCTTAGAAGTTCAACAAGATGCAATCATGATGTGTTGTGACATATTCAAAATCTCGTCGAGCTGATTAATTTGACACTTTGTTTAACAAATTTGGTCTTCATTTGCCGAAGCTATCGAGCTTCTAAGTTTGAAAAGTCACAAAAGTTGTGTGTTTGAGCACATAAAGAACTATTTTTCTTGGAAGTTCAACAAGATGTAATCATGGTGTGTTGTGACATCTTCAAAATTTCGTGGAGCTGATTAATTTGACATTTTGTTTAAGAAATTTGGTCTTCATTTGCCGAAGCTATCGAGCTTCAATGTTTGAAAAGTCACAAAAGTTGTGTGTTTGAGCACATAAAGTACTATTTTTCTTGGAAGTTCAACAAGATGTAATCATGGTGTGTTGTGTCATTTTAAAGATCTCGTCGAGCTGATTAATTTGACACTTTGTTTAACAAATTTGGTCTTCATTTGCCGAAGCTATCGAGCTTCACTGTTTGAAAAGTCACAAAAGTTGTGTGTTTGAGCACATAAAGTACTATTTTTCTTGGAAGTTCAACAAGATGTAATCATGATGTGTTGTGACATCTTCAAAATCTCGTTGAGGTGATTACTTTGACACTTTGTTTAAGAAATTTGGTCCACATTTGCCGAAGCTATCGAGCTTCAAAGTTTGAAAAGTCACAAAAGTTGTGTGTTTGAGCACATAAAGTACTATTTTTCTTGGAAATTCAACAAGATGCAATCATGATGTGTTGTGACATCTTCAAAATCTCGTCGAGCTGATTAATTTGACACTTTGTTTAACAAATTTGGTCTTCATTTGCCGAAGCTATCGAGCTTCAAAGTTTGAAAAGTCACAAAAGTTGTGTGTTTGAGCACATAAAGTACTATTTTTCCTGGAAGTTCAACAAGATGTAATCATGATGTGTTGTGACATCTTCAAAATCTCGTTGAGCTGATTACTTTGACACTTTGTTTAAGAAATTTGGTCCACATTTGCCGAAGTTATCGAGCTTCAAAGTTTGAAAAGTCACAAAATATGTGTGTTTGAGCACATAAAGTACTATTTTTCTTGGAAATTCAACAAGATGCAATCATGATGTGTTGTGACATATTCAAAATCTCGTCGAGCTGATTAATTTGACACTTTGTTTAACAAATTTGGTCTTCATTTGCCGAAGCTATCGAGCTTCTAAGTTTGAAAAGTCACAAAAGTTGTGTGTTTGAGCACATAAAGAACTATTTTTCTTGGAAGTTCAACAAGATGCAATCATGATGTGTTGTGACATCTTCAAAATCTCGTCGAGCTGATTAATTTGACACTTTGTTTAACAAATTTGGTCTTCATTTGCCGAAGCTATCGAGCTTCAAAGTTTGAAAAGTCACAAAAGTTGTGTGTTTGAGCACATAAAGTACTATTTTTCTTGGAAATTCAACAAGATGCAATCATGATGTGTTGTGACATCTTCAAAATCTCGTCGAGCTGATTAATTTGACACTTTGTTTAACAAATTTGGTCTTCATTTGCCGAAGCTATCGAGCTTCAAAGTTTGAAAAGTCACAAAAGTTGTGTGTTTGAGCACATAAAGTACTATTTTTCTTGGAAATTCAACAAGATGCAATCATGATGTGTTGTGACATCTTCAAAATTTCGTGGAGCTGATTAATTTGACACTTTGTTTAAGAAATTTGGTTCACAATTCCCGAAGTTATCGAGCTTCAAAGTTTGAAAAGTCACAAAAGTTGTGTGTTTGAGCACTTAAAGTACTATTTTTCTTGGAAGTTCAACAATATGTAATCATGGTGTGTTGTATCATTTTAAAGATCTCGTCGAGCTGATTAATTTGACACTTTGTTTAACAAATTTGGTCTTCATTTGCCGAAGCTATCGAGCTTCAAAGTTTGAAAAGTCACAAAAGTTGTGTGTTTGAGCACATAAAGTACTATTTTGCCTGGAAGTTCAACAAGATGTAATCATGGTGTGTTGTATCATTTTAAAGATCTCGTCGAGCTGATTAATTTGACACTTTGTTTAACAAATTTGGTCTTCATTTGCCGAAGCTATCGAGCTTCAAAGTTTGAAAAGTCACAAAAGTTGTGTGTTTGAGCACATAAAGTACTATTTTTCCTGGAAGTTCAACAAGATGTAATCATGATGTGTTGTGACATCTTCAAAATCTCGTTGAGGTGATTACTTTGACACTTTGTTTAAGAAATTTGGTCCACATATGCCGAAGTTATCGAGCTTCAAAGTTTGAAAAGTCACAAAAGTTGTGTGTTTCAGCACATAAAGTACTATTTTTCTTGGAAATTCAACAAGATGCAATCATGATGTGTTGTGACATCTTCAAAATTTCGTGGAGCTGATTAATTTGACACTTTGTTTAAGAAATTTGGTTCACAATTCCCGAAGTTATCGAGCTTCAAAGTTTGAAAAGTCACAAAAGTTGTGTGTTTGAGCACTTAAAGTACTATTTTTCTTGGAAATTCAACAAGATGCAATCATGATGTGTTGTGACATCTTCAAAATCTCGTTGAGGTGATTAATTTGACACTTTGGTTAACAAATTTGGTCCACATTTGCCAAAGTTATCGAGCTTCAAAGTTTGAAAAGTCACAAACTATGTGTGTTTGAGCACATAAAGTACTATTTTTCTTGGAAATTCAACAAGATGCAATCATGATGTGTTGTGACATCTTCAAAATTTCGTGGAGCTGATTAATTTGACACTTTGTTTAAGAAATTTGGTTCACAATTCCCGAAGTTATCGAGCTTCAAAGTTTGAAAAGTCACAAAAGTTGTGTATTTGAGCACATAAAGTACTATTTTTCTTGGAAGTTCAACAAGATGCAATCATGATGTGTTGTGACATATTCAAAATCTCGTCGAGCTGATTAATTTGACACTTTGTTTAACAAATTTGGTCTTCATTTGCCGAAGCTATCGAGCTTCTAAGTTTGAAAAGTCACAAAAGTTGTGTGTTTGAGCACATAAAGAACTATTTTTCTTGGAAGTTCAACAAGATGTAATCATGGTGTGTTGTGACATCTTCAAAATTTCGTGGAGCTGATTAATTTGACATTTTGTTTAAGAAATTTGGTCTTCATTTGCCGAAGCTATCGAGCTTCAATGTTTGAAAAGTCACAAAAGTTGTGTGTTTGAGCACATAAAGTACTATTTTTCTTGGAAGTTCAACAAGATGTAATCATGGTGTGTTGTGTCATTTTAAAGATCTCGTCGAGCTGATTAATTTGACACTTTGTTTAACAAATTTGGTCTTCATTTGCCGAAGCTATCGAGCTTCACTGTTTGAAAAGTCACAAAAGTTGTGTGTTTGAGCACATAAAGTACTATTTTTCTTGGAAGTTCAACAAGATGTAATCATGATGTGTTGTGACATCTTCAAAATCTCGTTGAGCTGATTACTTTGACACTTTGTTTAAGAAATTTGGTCCACATTTGCCGAAGTTATCGAGCTTCAAAGTTTGAAAAGTCACAAAATATGTGTGTTTGAGCACATAAAGTACTATTTTTCTTGGAAATTCAACAAGATGCAATCATGATGTGTTGTGACATATTCAAAATCTCGTCGAGCTGATTAATTTGACACTTTGTTTAACAAATTTGGTCTTCATTTGCCGAAGCTATCGAGCTTCTAAGTTTGAAAAGTCACAAAAGTTGTGTGTTTGAGCACATAAAGAACTATTTTTCTTGGAAGTTCAACAAGATGCAATCATGATGTGTTGTGACATCTTCAAAATCTCGTCGAGCTGATTAATTTGACACTTTGTTTAACAAATTTGGTCTTCATTTGCCGAAGCTATCGAGCTTCAAAGTTTGAAAAGTCACAAAAGTTGTGTGTTTGAGCACATAAAGTACTATTTTTCTTGGAAATTCAACAAGATGCAATCATGATGTGTTGTGACATCTTCAAAATCTCGTCGAGCTGATTAATTTGACACTTTGTTTAACAAATTTGGTCTTCATTTGCCGAAGCTATCGAGCTTCAAAGTTTGAAAAGTCACAAAAGTTGTGTGTTTGAGCACATAAAGTACTATTTTTCCTGGAAGTTCAACAAGATGTAATCATGATGTGTTGTGACATCTTCAAAATCTCGTTGAGGTGATTACTTTGACACTTTGTTTAAGAAATTTGGTCCACATATGCCGAAGTTATCGAGCTTCAAAGTTTGAAAAGTCACAAAAGTTGTGTGTTTGAGCACATAAAGTACTATTTTTCTTGGAAATTCAACAAGATGCAATCATGATGTGTTGTGACATCTTCAAAATTTCGTGGAGCTGATTAATTTGACACTTTGTTTAAGAAATTTGGTTCACAATTCCCGAAGTTATCGAGCTTCAAAGTTTGAAAAGTCACAAAAGTTGTGTGTTTGAGCACTTAAAGTACTATTTTTCTTGGAAGTTCAACAATATGTAATCATGGTGTGTTGTATCATTTTAAAGATCTCGTCGAGCTGATTAATTTGACACTTTGTTTAACAAATTTGGTCTTCATTTGCCGAAGCTATCGAGCTTCAAAGTTTGAAAAGTCACAAAAGTTGTGTGTTTGAGCACATAAAGTACTATTTTTCCTGGAAGTTCAACAAGATGTAATCATGATGTGTTGTGACATCTTCAAAATCTCGTTGAGCTGATTACTTTGACACTTTGTTTAAGAAATTTGGTCCACATTTGCCGAAGTTATCGAGCTTCAAAGTTTGAAAAGTCACAAAATATGTGTGTTTGAGCACATAAAGTACTATTTTTCTTGGAAATTCAACAAGATGCAATCATGATGTGTTGTGACATCTTCAAAATCTCGTCGAGCTGATTAATTTGACACTTTGTTTAACAAATTTGGTCTTCATTTGCCGAAGCTATCGAGCTTCTAAGTTTGAAAAGTCACAAAAGTTGTGTGTTTGAGCACATAAAGAACTATTTTTCTTGGAAGTTCAACAAGATGCAATCATGATGTGTTGTGACATCTTCAAAATCTCGTCGAGCTGATTAATTTGACACTTTGTTTAACAAATTTGGTCTTCATTTGCCGAAGCTATCGAGCTTCAAAGTTTGAAAAGTCACAAAAGTTGTGTGTTTGAGCACATAAAGTACTATTTTTCTTGGAAATTCAACAAGATGCAATCATGATGTGTTGTGACATCTTCAAAATCTCGTCGAGCTGATTAATTTGACACTTTGTTTAACAAATTTGGTCTTCATTTGCCGAAGCTATCGAGCTTCAAAGTTTGAAAAGTCACAAAAGTTGTGTGTTTGAGCACATAAAGTACTATTTTTCTTGGAAGTTCAACAATATGTAATCATGGTGTGTTGTATCATTTTAAAGATCTCGTCGAGCTGATTAATTTGACACTTTGTTTAACAAATTTGGTCTTCATTTGCCGAAGCTATCGAGCTTCAAAGTTTGAAAAGTCACAAAAGTTGTGTGTTTGAGCACATAAAGTACTATTTTGCCTGGAAGTTCAACAAGATGTAATCATGGTGTGTTGTATCATTTTAAAGATCTCGTCGAGCTGATTAATTTGACACTTTGTTTAACAAATTTGGTCTTCATTTGCCGAAGCTATCGAGCTTCAAAGTTTGAAAAGTCACAAAAGTTGTGTGTTTGAGCACATAAAGTACTATTTTTCCTGGAAGTTCAACAAGATGTAATCATGATGTGTTGTGACATCTTCAAAATCTCGTTGAGGTGATTACTTTGTCACTTTGTTTAAGAAATTTGGTCCACATATGCCGAAGTTATCGAGCTTCAAAGTTTGAAAAGTCACAAAAGTTGTGTGTTTGAGCACATAAAGTACTATTTTTCTTGGAAATTCAACAAGATGCAATCATGATGTGTTGTGACATCTTCAAAATTTCGTGGAGCTGATTAATTTGACACTTTGTTTAAGAAATTTGGTTCACAATTCCCGAAGTTATCGAGCTTCAAAGTTTGAAAAGTCACAAAAGTTGTGTGTTTGAGCACTTAAAGTACTATTTTTCTTGGAAGTTCAACAATATGTAATCATGGTGTGTTGTATCATTTTAAAGATCTCGTCGAGCTGATTAATTTGACACTTTGTTTAACAAATTTGGTCTTCATTTGCCGAAGCTATCGAGCTTCAAAGTTTGAAAAGTCACAAAAGTTGTGTGTTTGAGCACATAAAGTACTATTTTGCCTGGAAGTTCAACAAGATGTAATCATGGTGTGTTGTATCATTTTAAAGATCTCGTCGAGCTGATTAATTTGACACTTTGTTTAACAAATTTGGTCTTCATTTGCCGAAGCTATCGAGCTTCAAAGTTTGAAAAGTCACAAAAGTTGTGTGTTTGAGCACATAAAGTACTATTTTTCCTGGAAGTTCAACAAGATGTAATCATGATGTGTTGTGACATCTTCAAAATCTCGTTGAGGTGATTACTTTGACACTTTGGTTAACAAATTTGGTCCACATTTGCCAAAGTTATCGAGCTTCAAAGTTTGAAAAGTCACAAAATATGTGTGTTTGAGCACATAAAGTACTATTTTTCTTGGAAATTCAACAAGATGCAATCATGATGTGTTGTGACATCTTCAAAATCTCGTTGAGGTGATTAATTTGACACTTTGGTTAACAAATTTGGTCCACATTTGCCAAAGTTATCGAGCTTCAAAGTTTGAAAAGTCACAAAAGTTGTGTGTTTCAGCACATAAAGTACTATTTTTCTTGGAAATTCAACAAGATGCAATCATGATGTGTTGTGACATCTTCAAAATCTCGTCGAGCTGATTAATTTGACACTTTGTTTAACAAATTTGGTCTTCATTTGCCGAAGCTATCGAGCTTCAAAGTTTGAAAAGTCACAAAAGTTGTGTGTTTGAGCACATAAAGTACTATTTTTCTTGGAAGTTCAACAAGATGTAATCATGGTGTGTTGTATCATTTTAAAGATCTCGTCGAGCTGATTAATTTGACACTTTGTTTAACAAATTTGGTCCACATTTGCCGAAGTTATCGAGCTTCAAAGTTTGAAAAGTCACAAAATATGTGTGTTTGAGCACATAAAGTACTATTTTTCTTGGAAATTCAACAAGATGCAATCATGATGTGTTGTGACATATTCAAAATCTCGTCGAGCTGATTAATTTGACACTTTGTTTAACAAATTTGGTCTTCATTTGCCGAAGCTATCGAGCTTCAAAGTTTGAAAAGTCACAAAAGTTGTGTGTTTGAGCACATAAAGTACTATTTTTCTTGGAAATTCAACAAGATGCAATCATGATGTGTTGTGACATCTTCAAAATTTCGTGGAGCTGATTAATTTGACACTTTGTTTAAGAAATTTGGTTCACAATTCCCGAAGTTATCGAGCTTCAAAGTTTGAAAAGTCACAAAAGTTGTGTGTTTGAGCACTTAAAGTACTATTTTTCTTGGAAGTTCAACAATATGTAATCATGGTGTGTTGTATCATTTTAAAGATCTCGTCGAGCTGATTAATTTGACACTTTGTTTAACAAATTTGGTCTTCATTTGCCGAAGCTATCGAGCTTCAAAGTTTGAAAAGTCACAAAAGTTGTGTGTTTGAGCACATAAAGTACTATTTTGCCTGGAAGTTCAACAAGATGTAATCATGGTGTGTTGTATCATTTTAAAGATCTCGTCGAGCTGATTAATTTGACACTTTGTTTAACAAATTTGGTCTTCATTTGCCGAAGCTATCGAGCTTCAAAGTTTGAAAAGTCACAAAAGTTGTGTGTTTGAGCACATAAAGTACTATTTTTCCTGGAAGTTCAACAAGATGTAATCATGATGTGTTGTGACATCTTCAAAATCTCGTTGAGGTGATTACTTTGACACTTTGTTTAAGAAATTTGGTCCACATATGCCGAAGTTATCGAGCTTCAAAGTTTGAAAAGTCACAAAAGTTGTGTGTTTGAGCACATAAAGTACTATTTTTCTTGGAAATTCAACAAGATGCAATCATGATGTGTTGTGACATCTTCAAAATTTCGTGGAGCTGATTAATTTGACACTTTGTTTAAGAAATTTGGTTCACAATTCCCGAAGTTATCGAGCTTCAAAGTTTGAAAAGTCACAAAAGTTGTGTGTTTGAGCACTTAAAGTACTATTTTTCTTGGAAGTTCAACAATATGTAATCATGGTGTGTTGTATCATTTTAAAGATCTCGTCGAGCTGATTAATTTGACACTTTGTTTAACAAATTTGGTCTTCATTTGCCGAAGCTATCGAGCTTCAAAGTTTGAAAAGTCACAAAAGTTGTGTGTTTGAGCACATAAAGTACTATTTTGCCTGGAAGTTCAACAAGATGTAATCATGGTGTGTTGTATCATTTTAAAGATCTCGTCGAGCTGATTAATTTGACACTTTGTTTAACAAATTTGGTCTTCATTTGCCGAAGCTATCGAGCTTCAAAGTTTGAAAAGTCACAAAAGTTGTGTGTTTGAGCACATAAAGTACTATTTTTCCTGGAAGTTCAACAAGATGTAATCATGATGTGTTGTGACATCTTCAAAATCTCGTTGAGGTGATTACTTTGACACTTTGTTTAAGAAATTTGGTCCACATATGCCGAAGTTATCGAGCTTCAAAGTTAGAAAAGTCACAAAAGTTGTGTGTTTGAGCACATAAAGTACTATTTTTCTTGGAAATTCAACAAGATGCAATCATGATGTGTTGTGACATCTTCAAAATTTCGTGGAGCTGATTAATTTGACACTTTGTTTAAGAAATTTGGTTCACAATTCCCGAAGTTATCGAGCTTCAAAGTTTGAAAAGTCACAAAAGTTGTGTGTTTGAGCACTTAAAGTACTATTTTTCTTGGAAGTTCAACAATATGTAATCATGGTGTGTTGTATCATTTTAAAGATCTCGTCGAGCTGATTAATTTGACACTTTGTTTAACAAATTTGGTCTTCATTTGCCGAAGCTATCGAGCTTCAAAGTTTGAAAAGTCACAAAAGTTGTGTGTTTGAGCACATAAAGTACTATTTTGCCTGGAAGTTCAACAAGATGTAATCATGGTGTGTTGTATCATTTTAAAGATCTCGTCGAGCTGATTAATTTGACACTTTGTTTAACAAATTTGGTCTTCATTTGCCGAAGCTATCGAGCTTCAAAGTTTGAAAAGTCACAAAAGTTGTGTGTTTGAGCACATAAAGTACTATTTTTCCTGGAAGTTCAACAAGATGTAATCATGATGTGTTGTGACATCTTCAAAATCTCGTTGAGGTGATTACTTTGACACTCTGTTTAAGAAATTTGGTCCACATATGCCGAAGTTATCGAGCTTCAAAGTTTGAAAAGTCACAAAAGTTGTGTGTTTCAGCACATAAAGTACTATTTTTCTTGGAAATTCAACAAGATGCAATCATGATGTGTTGTGACATCTTCAAAATCTCGTTGAGGTGATTAATTTGACACTTTGGTTAACAAATTTGGTCCACATTTGCCAAAGTTATCGAGCTTCAAAGTTTGAAAAGTCACAAAATATGTGTGTTTGAGCACATAAAGTACTATTTTTCTTGGAAATTCAACAAGATGCAATCATGATGTGTTGTGACATCTTCAAAATTTCGTGGAGCTGATTAAGTTGACACTTTGTTTAAGAAATTTGGTTCACAATTCCCGAAGTTATCGAGCTTCAAAGTTTGAAAAGTCACAAAAGTTGTGTGTTTGAGCACTTAAAGTACTATTTTTCTTGGAAATTCAACAAGATGCAATCATGATGTGTTGTGACATCTTCAAAATCTCGTCGAGCTGATTAATTTGACACTTTGTTTAACAAATTTGGTCTTCATTTGCCGAAGCTATCGAGCTTCAAAGTTTGAAAAGTCACAAAAGTTGTGTGTTTGAGCACATAAAGTACTATTTTTCTTGGAAGTTCAACAAGATGTAATCAAGATGTGTTGTGATATCTTCAAAATCTCGTTGAGGTGATTACTTTGACACTTTGTGTAAGAAATTTGGTCCACATTTGCCGAAGTTATCGAGCTTCAAAGTTTGAAAAGTCACAAAATATGTGTGTTTGAGCACATAAAGTACTATTTTTCTTGGAAATTCAACAAGATGCAATCATGATGTGTTGTGACATCTTCAAAATCTCGTCGAGCTGATTAATTTGACACTTTGTTTAACAAATTTGGTCTTCATTTGCCGAAGCTATCGAGCTTCAAAGTTTGAAAAGTCACAAAAGTTGTGTGTTTGAGCACATAAAGTACTATTTTTCTTGGAAATTCAACAAGATGCAATCATGATGTGTTGTGACATCTTCAAAATCTCGTCGAGCTGATTAATTTGACACTTTGTTTAACAAATTTGGTCTTCATTTGCCGAAGCTATCGAGCTTCAAAGTTTGAAAAGTCACAAAAGTTGTGTGTTTGAGCACATAAAGTACTATTTTTCTTGGAAGTTCAACAATATGTAATCATGGTGTGTTATATCATTTTAAAGATCTCGTCGAGCTGATTAATTTGACACTTTGTTTAACAAATTTGGTCTTCATTTGCCGAAGCTATCGAGCTTCAAAGTTTGAAAAGTCACAAAAGTTGTGTGTTTGAGCACATAAAGTACTATTTTGCCTGGAAGTTCAACAAGATGTAATCATGGTGTGTTGTATCATTTTAAAGATCTCGTCGAGCTGATTAATTTGACACTTTGTTTAACAAATTTGGTCTTCATTTGCCGAAGCTATCGAGCTTCAAAGTTTGAAAAGTCACAAAAGTTGTGTGTTTGAGCACATAAAGTACTATTTTTCCTGGAAGTTCAACAAGATGTAATCATGATGTGTTGTGACATCTTCAAAATCTCGTTGAGGTGATTACTTTGACACTTTGTTTAAGAAATTTGGTCCACATATGCCGAAGTTATCGAGCTTCAAAGTTTGAAAAGTCACAAAAGTTGTGTGTTTGAGCACATAAAGTACTATTTTTCTTGGAAATTCAACAAGATGCAATCATGATGTGTTGTGACATCTTCAAAATTTCGTGGAGCTGATTAATTTGACACTTTGTTTAAGAAATTTGGTTCACAATTCCCGAAGTTATCGAGCTTCAAAGTTTGAAAAGTCACAAAAGTTGTGTGTTTGAGCACTTAAAGTACTATTTTTCTTGGAAGTTCAACAATATGTAATCATGGTGTGTTGTATCATTTTAAAGATCTCGTCGAGCTGATTAATTTGACACTTTGTTTAACAAATTTGGTCTTCATTTGCCGAAGCTATCGAGCTTCAAAGTTTGAAAAGTCACAAAAGTTGTGTGTTTGAGCACATAAAGTACTATTTTGCCTGGAAGTTCAACAAGATGTAATCATGGTGTGTTGTATCATTTTAAAGATCTCGTCGAGCTGATTAATTTGACACTTTGTTTAACAAATTTGGTCTTCATTTGCCGAAGCTATCGAGCTTCAAAGTTTGAAAAGTCACAAAAGTTGTGTGTTTGAGCACATAAAGTACTATTTTTCCTGGAAGTTCAACAAGATGTAATCATGATGTGTTGTGACATCTTCAAAATCTCGTTGAGGTGATTACTTTGACACTTTGTTTAAGAAATTTGGTCCACATATGCCGAAGTTATCGAGCTTCAAAGTTTGAAAAGTCACAAAAGTTGTGTGTTTCAGCACATAAAGTACTATTTTTCTTGGAAATTCAACAAGATGCAATCATGATGTGTTGTGACATCTTCAAAATCTCGTTGAGGTGATTAATTTGACACTTTGGTTAACAAATTTGGTCCACATTTGCCAAAGTTATCGAGCTTCAAAGTTTGAAAAGTCACAAAATATGTGTGTTTGAGCACATAAAGTACTATTTTTCTTGGAAATTCAACAAGATGCAATCATGATGTGTTGTGACATCTTCAAAATTTCGTGGAGCTGATTAAGTTGACACTTTGTTTAAGAAATTTGGTTCACAATTCCCGAAGTTATCGAGCTTCAAAGTTTGAAAAGTCACAAAAGTTGTGTGTTTGAGCACTTAAAGTACTATTTTTCTTGGAAATTCAACAAGATGCAATCATGATGTGTTGTGACATCTTCAAAATCTCGTCGAGCTGATTAATTTGACACTTTGTTTAACAAATTTGGTCTTCATTTGCCGAAGCTATCGAGCTTCAAAGTTTGAAAAGTCACAAAAGTTGTGTGTTTGAGCACATAAAGTACTATTTTTCTTGGAAGTTCAACAAGATGTAATCAAGATGTGTTGTGATATCTTCAAAATCTCGTTGAGGTGATTACTTTGACACTTTGTGTAAGAAATTTGGTCCACATTTGCCGAAGTTATCGAGCTTCAAAGTTTGAAAAGTCACAAAATATGTGTGTTTGAGCACATAAAGTACTATTTTTCTTGGAAATTCAACAAGATGCAATCATGATGTGTTGTGACATCTTCAAAATCTCGTCGAGCTGATTAATTTGACACTTTGTTTAACAAATTTGGTCTTCATTTGCCGAAGCTATCGAGCTTCAAAGTTTGAAAAGTCACAAAAGTTGTGTGTTTGAGCACATAAAGTACTATTTTGCCTGGAAGTTCAACAAGATGTAATCATGGTGTGTTGTATCATTTTAAAGATCTCGTCGAGCTGATTAATTTGACACTTTGTTTAACAAATTTGGTCTTCATTTGCCGAAGCTATCGAGCTTCAAAGTTTGAAAAGTCACAAAAGTTGTGTGTTTGAGCACATAAAGTACTATTTTTCCTGGAAGTTCAACAAGATGTAATCATGATGTGTTGTGACATCTTCAAAATCTCGTTGAGGTGATTACTTTGACACTTTGTTTAAGAAATTTGGTCCACATATGCCGAAGTTATCGAGCTTCAAAGTTTGAAAAGTCACAAAAGTTGTGTGTTTGAGCACATAAAGTACTATTTTTCTTGGAAATTCAACAAGATGCAATCATGATGTGTTGTGACATCTTCAAAATTTCGTGGAGCTGATTAATTTGACACTTTGTTTAAGAAATTTGGTTCACAATTCCCGAAGTTATCGAGCTTCAAAGTTTGAAAAGTCACAAAAGTTGTGTGTTTGAGCACTTAAAGTACTATTTTTCTTGGAAGTTCAACAATATGTAATCATGGTGTGTTGTATCATTTTAAAGATCTCGTCGAGCTGATTAATTTGACACTTTGTTTAACAAATTTGGTCTTCATTTGCCGAAGCTATCGAGCTTCAAAGTTTGAAAAGTCACAAAAGTTGTGTGTTTGAGCACATAAAGTACTATTTTGCCTGGAAGTTCAACAAGATGTAATCATGGTGTGTTGTATCATTTTAAAGATCTCGTCGAGCTGATTAATTTGACACTTTGTTTAACAAATTTGGTCTTCATTTGCCGAAGCTATCGAGCTTCAAAGTTTGAAAAGTCACAAAAGTTGTGTGTTTGAGCACATAAAGTACTATTTTTCCTGGAAGTTCAACAAGATGTAATCATGATGTGTTGTGACATCTTCAAAATCTCGTTGAGGTGATTACTTTGACACTTTGTTTAAGAAATTTGGTCCACATATGCCGAAGTTATCGAGCTTCAAAGTTTGAAAAGTCACAAAAGTTGTGTGTTTCAGCACATAAAGTACTATTTTTCTTGGAAATTCAACAAGATGCAATCATGATGTGTTGTGACATCTTCAAAATCTCGTTGAGGTGATTAATTTGACACTTTGGTTAACAAATTTGGTCCACATTTGCCAAAGTTATCGAGCTTCAAAGTTTGAAAAGTCACAAAATATGTGTGTTTGAGCACATAAAGTACTATTTTTCTTGGAAATTCAACAAGATGCAATCATGATGTGTTGTGACATCTTCAAAATTTCGTGGAGCTGATTAAGTTGACACTTTGTTTAAGAAATTTGGTTCACAATTCCCGAAGTTATCGAGCTTCAAAGTTTGAAAAGTCACAAAAGTTGTGTGTTTGAGCACTTAAAGTACTATTTTTCTTGGAAATTCAACAAGATGCAATCATGATGTGTTGTGACATCTTCAAAATCTCGTCGAGCTGATTAATTTGACACTTTGTTTAACAAATTTGGTCTTCATTTGCCGAAGCTATCGAGCTTCAAAGTTTGAAAAGTCACAAAAGTTGTGTGTTTGAGCACATAAAGTACTATTTTTCTTGGAAGTTCAACAAGATGTAATCAAGATGTGTTGTGATATCTTCAAAATCTCGTTGAGGTGATTACTTTGACACTTTGTGTAAGAAATTTGGTCCACATTTGCCGAAGTTATCGAGCTTCAAAGTTTGAAAAGTCACAAAATATGTGTGTTTGAGCACATAAAGTACTATTTTTCTTGGAAATTCAACAAGATGCAATCATGATGTGTTGTGACATCTTCAAAATCTCGTCGAGCTGATTAATTTGACACTTTGTTTAACAAATTTGGTCTTCATTTGCCGAAGCTATCGAGCTTCAAAGTTTGAAAAGTCACAAAAGTTGTGTGTTTGAGCACATAAAGTACTATTTTTCTTGGAAATTCAACAAGATGCAATCATGATGTGTTGTGACATCTTCAAAATCTCGTCGAGCTGATTAATTTGACACTTTGTTTAACAAATTTGGTCTTCATTTGCCGAAGCTATCGAGCTTCAAAGTTTGAAAAGTCACAAAAGTTGTGTGTTTGAGCACATAAAGTACTATTTTTCTTGGAAGTTCAACAATATGTAATCATGGTGTGTTATATCATTTTAAAGATCTCGTCGAGCTGATTAATTTGACACTTTGTTTAACAAATTTGGTCTTCATTTGCCGAAGCTATCGAGCTTCAAAGTTTGAAAAGTCACAAAAGTTGTGTGTTTGAGCACATAAAGTACTATTTTGCCTGGAAGTTCAACAAGATGTAATCATGGTGTGTTGTATCATTTTAAAGATCTCGTCGAGCTGATTAATTTGACACTTTGTTTAACAAATTTGGTCTTCATTTGCCGAAGCTATCGAGCTTCAAAGTTTGAAAAGTCACAAAAGTTGTGTGTTTGAGCACATAAAGTACTATTTTTCCTGGAAGTTCAACAAGATGTAATCATGATGTGTTGTGACATCTTCAAAATCTCGTTGAGGTGATTACTTTGACACTTTGTTTAAGAAATTTGGTCCACATATGCCGAAGTTATCGAGCTTCAAAGTTTGAAAAGTCACAAAAGTTGTGTGTTTGAGCACATAAAGTACTATTTTTCTTGGAAATTCAACAAGATGCAATCATGATGTGTTGTGACATCTTCAAAATTTCGTGGAGCTGATTAATTTGACACTTTGTTTAAGAAATTTGGTTCACAATTCCCGAAGTTATCGAGCTTCAAAGTTTGAAAAGTCACAAAAGTTGTGTGTTTGAGCACTTAAAGTACTATTTTTCTTGGAAGTTCAACAATATGTAATCATGGTGTGTTGTATCATTTTAAAGATCTCGTCGAGCTGATTAATTTGACACTTTGTTTAACAAATTTGGTCTTCATTTGCCGAAGCTATCGAGCTTCAAAGTTTGAAAAGTCACAAAAGTTGTGTGTTTGAGCACATAAAGTACTATTTTGCCTGGAAGTTCAACAAGATGTAATCATGGTGTGTTGTATCATTTTAAAGATCTCGTCGAGCTGATTAATTTGACACTTTGTTTAACAAATTTGGTCTTCATTTGCCGAAGCTATCGAGCTTCAAAGTTTGAAAAGTCACAAAAGTTGTGTGTTTGAGCACATAAAGTACTATTTTTCCTGGAAGTTCAACAAGATGTAATCATGATGTGTTGTGACATCTTCAAAATCTCGTTGAGGTGATTACTTTGACACTTTGTTTAAGAAATTTGGTCCACATATGCCGAAGTTATCGAGCTTCAAAGTTTGAAAAGTCACAAAAGTTGTGTGTTTGAGCACATAAAGTACTATTTTTCTTGGAAATTCAACAAGATGCAATCATGATGTGTTGTGACATCTTCAAAATTTCGTGGAGCTGATTAATTTGACACTTTGTTTAAGAAATTTGGTTCACAATTCCCGAAGTTATCGAGCTTCAAAGTTTGAAAAGTCACAAAAGTTGTGTGTTTGAGCACTTAAAGTACTATTTTTCTTGGAAGTTCAACAATATGTAATCATGGTGTGTTGTATCATTTTAAAGATCTCGTCGAGCTGATTAATTTGACACTTTGTTTAACAAATTTGGTCTTCATTTGCCGAAGCTATCGAGCTTCAAAGTTTGAAAAGTCACAAAAGTTGTGTGTTTGAGCACATAAAGTACTATTTTGCCTGGAAGTTCAACAAGATGTAATCATGGTGTGTTGTATCATTTTAAAGATCTCGTCGAGCTGATTAATTTGACACTTTGTTTAACAAATTTGGTCTTCATTTGCCGAAGCTATCGAGCTTCAAAGTTTGAAAAGTCACAAAAGTTGTGTGTTTGAGCACATAAAGTACTATTTTTCCTGGAAGTTCAACAAGATGTAATCATGATGTGTTGTGACATCTTCAAAATCTCGTTGAGGTGATTACTTTGACACTTTGTTTAAGAAATTTGGTCCACATATGCCGAAGTTATCGAGCTTCAAAGTTTGAAAAGTCACAAAAGTTGTGTGTTTGAGCACATAAAGTACTATTTTTCTTGGAAATTCAACAAGATGCAATCATGATGTGTTGTGACATCTTCAAAATTTCGTGGAGCTGATTAATTTGACACTTTGTTTAAGAAATTTGGTTCACAATTCCCGAAGTTATCGAGCTTCAAAGTTTGAAAAGTCACAAAAGTTGTGTGTTTGAGCACTTAAAGTACTATTTTTCTTGGAAGTTCAACAATATGTAATCATGGTGTGTTGTATCATTTTAAAGATCTCGTCGAGCTGATTAATTTGACACTTTGTTTAACAAATTTGGTCTTCATTTGCCGAAGCTATCGAGCTTCAAAGTTTGAAAAGTCACAAAAGTTGTGTGTTTGAGCACATAAAGTACTATTTTGCCTGGAAGTTCAACAAGATGTAATCATGGTGTGTTGTATCATTTTAAAGATCTCGTCGAGCTGATTAATTTGACACTTTGTTTAACAAATTTGGTCTTCATTTGCCGAAGCTATCGAGCTTCAAAGTTTGAAAAGTCACAAAAGTTGTGTGTTTGAGCACATAAAGTACTATTTTTCCTGGAAGTTCAACAAGATGTAATCATGATGTGTTGTGACATCTTCAAAATCTCGTTGAGGTGATTACTTTGACACTTTGTTTAAGAAATTTGGTCCACATATGCCGAAGTTATCGAGCTTCAAAGTTTGAAAAGTCACAAAAGTTGTGTGTTTGAGCACATAAAGTACTATTTTTCTTGGAAATTCAACAAGATGCAATCATGATGTGTTGTGACATCTTCAAAATTTCGTGGAGCTGATTAATTTGACACTTTGTTTAAGAAATTTGGTTCACAATTCCCGAAGTTATCGAGCTTCAAAGTTTGAAAAGTCACAAAAGTTGTGTGTTTGAGCACTTAAAGTACTATTTTTCTTGGAAGTTCAACAATATGTAATCATGGTGTGTTGTATCATTTTAAAGATCTCGTCGAGCTGATTAATTTGACACTTTGTTTAACAAATTTGGTCTTCATTTGCCGAAGCTATCGAGCTTCAAAGTTTGAAAAGTCACAAAAGTTGTGTGTTTGAGCACATAAAGTACTATTTTGCCTGGAAGTTCAACAAGATGTAATCATGGTGTGTTGTATCATTTTAAAGATCTCGTCGAGCTGATTAATTTGACACTTTGTTTAACAAATTTGGTCTTCATTTGCCGAAGCTATCGAGCTTCAAAGTTTGAAAAGTCACAAAAGTTGTGTGTTTGAGCACATAAAGTACTATTTTTCCTGGAAGTTCAACAAGATGTAATCATGATGTGTTGTGACATCTTCAAAATCTCGTTGAGGTGATTACTTTGACACTTTGTTTAAGAAATTTGGTCCACATATGCCGAAGTTATCGAGCTTCAAAGTTTGAAAAGTCACAAAAGTTGTGTGTTTCAGCACATAAAGTACTATTTTTCTTGGAAATTCAACAAGATGCAATCATGATGTGTTGTGACATCTTCAAAATCTCGTTGAGGTGATTAATTTGACACTTTGGTTAACAAATTTGGTCCACATTTGCCAAAGTTATCGAGCTTCAAAGTTTGAAAAGTCACAAAATATGTGTGTTTGAGCACATAAAGTACTATTTTTCTTGGAAATTCAACAAGATGCAATCATGATGTGTTGTGACATCTTCAAAATTTCGTGGAGCTGATTAAGTTGACACTTTGTTTAAGAAATTTGGTTCACAATTCCCGAAGTTATCGAGCTTCAAAGTTTGAAAAGTCACAAAAGTTGTGTGTTTGAGCACTTAAAGTACTATTTTTCTTGGAAATTCAACAAGATGCAATCATGATGTGTTGTGACATCTTCAAAATCTCGTCGAGCTGATTAATTTGACACTTTGTTTAACAAATTTGGTCTTCATTTGCCGAAGCTATCGAGCTTCAAAGTTTGAAAAGTCACAAAAGTTGTGTGTTTGAGCACATAAAGTACTATTTTTCTATGAAGTTCAACAAGATGTAATCAAGATGTGTTGTGATATCTTCAAAATCTCGTTGAGGTGATTACTTTGACACTTTGTGTAAGAAATTTGGTCCACATTTGCCGAAGTTATCGAGCTTCAAAGTTTGAAAAGTCACAAAATATGTGTGTTTGAGCACATAAAGTACTATTTTTCTTGGAAATTCAACAAGATGCAATCATGATGTGTTGTGACATATTCAAAATCTCGTCGAGCTGATTAATTTGACACTTTGTTTAACAAATTTGGTCTTCATTTGCCGAAGCTATCGAGCTTCAAAGTTTGAAAAGTCACAAAAGTTGTGTGTTTGAGCACATAAAGTACTATTTTTCTTGGAAATTCAACAAGATGCAATCATGATGTGTTGTGACATCTTCAAAATCTCGTCGAGCTGATTAATTTGACACTTTGTTTAACAAATTTGGTCTTCATTTGCCGAAGCTATCGAGCTTCAAAGTTTGAAAAGTCACAAAAGTTGTGTGTTTGAGCACATAAAGTACTATTTTTCTTGGAAGTTCAACAATATGTAATCATGGTGTGTTATATCATTTTAAAGATCTCGTCGAGCTGATTAATTTGACACTTTGTTTAACAAATTTGGTCTTCATTTGCCGAAGCTATCGAGCTTCAAAGTTTGAAAAGTCACAAAAGTTGTGTGTTTGAGCACATAAAGTACTATTTTGCCTGGAAGTTCAACAAGATGTAATCATGGTGTGTTGTATCATTTTAAAGATCTCGTCGAGCTGATTAATTTGACACTTTGTTTAACAAATTTGGTCTTCATTTGCCGAAGCTATCGAGCTTCAAAGTTTGAAAAGTCACAAAAGTTGTGTGTTTGAGCACATAAAGTACTATTTTTCCTGGAAGTTCAACAAGATGTAATCATGATGTGTTGTGACATCTTCAAAATCTCGTTGAGGTGATTACTTTGACACTTTGTTTAAGAAATTTGGTCCACATATGCCGAAGTTATCGAGCTTCAAAGTTTGAAAAGTCACAAAAGTTGTGTGTTTGAGCACATAAAGTACTATTTTTCTTGGAAATTCAACAAGATGCAATCATGATGTGTTGTGACATCTTCAAAATTTCGTGGAGCTGATTAATTTGACACTTTGTTTAAGAAATTTGGTTCACAATTCCCGAAGTTATCGAGCTTCAAAGTTTGAAAAGTCACAAAAGTTGTGTGTTTGAGCACTTAAAGTACTATTTTTCTTGGAAGTTCAACAATATGTAATCATGGTGTGTTGTATCATTTTAAAGATCTCGTCGAGCTGATTAATTTGACACTTTGTTTAACAAATTTGGTCTTCATTTGCCGAAGCTATCGAGCTTCAAAGTTTGAAAAGTCACAAAAGTTGTGTGTTTGAGCACATAAAGTACTATTTTGCCTGGAAGTTCAACAAGATGTAATCATGGTGTGTTGTATCATTTTAAAGATCTCGTCGAGCTGATTAATTTGACACTTTGTTTAACAAATTTGGTCTTCATTTGCCGAAGCTATCGAGCTTCAAAGTTTGAAAAGTCACAAAAGTTGTGTGTTTGAGCACATAAAGTACTATTTTTCCTGGAAGTTCAACAAGATGTAATCATGATGTGTTGTGACATCTTCAAAATCTCGTTGAGGTGATTACTTTGACACTTTGTTTAAGAAATTTGGTCCACATATGCCGAAGTTATCGAGCTTCAAAGTTTGAAAAGTCACAAAAGTTGTGTGTTTCAGCACATAAAGTACTATTTTTCTTGGAAATTCAACAAGATGCAATCATGATGTGTTCTGACATCTTCAAAATCTCGTTGAGGTGATTAATTTGACACTTTGGTTAACAAATTTGGTCCACATTTGCCAAAGTTATCGAGCTTCAAAGTTTGAAAAGTCACAAAATATGTGTGTTTGAGCACATAAAGTACTATTTTTCTTGGAAATTCAACAAGATGCAATCATGATGTGTTGTGACATCTTCAAAATTTCGTGGAGCTGATTAAGTTGACACTTTGTTTAAGAAATTTGGTTCACAATTCCCGAAGTTATCGAGCTTCAAAGTTTGAAAAGTCACAAAAGTTGTGTGTTTGAGCACTTAAAGTACTATTTTTCTTGGAAATTCAACAAGATGCAATCATGATGTGTTGTGACATCTTCAAAATCTCGTCGAGCTGATTAATTTGACACTTTGTTTAACAAATTTGGTCTTCATTTGCCGAAGCTATCGAGCTTCAAAGTTTGAAAAGTCACAAAAGTTGTGTGTTTGAGCACATAAAGTACTATTTTTCCTGGAAGTTCAACAAGATGTAATCATGATGTGTTGTGACATCTTCAAAATCTCGTTGAGGTGATTACTTTGACACTTTGTTTAAGAAATTTGGTCCACATATGCCGAAGTTATCGAGCTTCAAAGTTTGAAAAGTCACAAAAGTTGTGTGTTTCAGCACATAAAGTACTATTTTTCTTGGAAATTCAACAAGATGCAATCATGATGTGTTCTGACATCTTCAAAATCTCGTTGAGGTGATTAATTTGACACTTTGGTTAACAAATTTGGTCCACATTTGCCAAAGTTATCGAGCTTCAAAGTTTGAAAAGTCACAAAATATGTGTGTTTGAGCACATAAAGTACTATTTTTCTTGGAAATTCAACAAGATGCAATCATGATGTGTTGTGACATCTTCAAAATTTCGTGGAGCTGATTAAGTTGACACTTTGTTTAAGAAATTTGGTTCACAATTCCCGAAGTTATCGAGCTTCAAAGTTTGAAAAGTCACAAAAGTTGTGTGTTTGAGCACTTAAAGTACTATTTTTCTTGGAAATTCAACAAGATGCAATCATGATGTGTTGTGACATCTTCAAAATCTCGTCGAGCTGATTAATTTGACACTTTGTTTAACAAATTTGGTCTTCATTTGCCGAAGCTATCGAGCTTCAAAGTTTGAAAAGTCACAAAAGTTGTGTGTTTGAGCACATAAAGTACTATTTTTCTTGGAAGTTCAACAAGATGTAATCAAGATGTGTTGTGATATCTTCAAAATCTCGTTGAGGTGATTACTTTGACACTTTGTGTAAGAAATTTGGTCCACATTTGCCGAAGTTATCGAGCTTCAAAGTTTGAAAAGTCACAAAATATGTGTGTTTGAGCACATAAAGTACTATTTTTCTTGGAAATTCAACAAGATGCAATCATGATGTGTTGTGACATATTCAAAATCTCGTCGAGCTGATTAATTTGACACTTTGTTTAACAAATTTGGTCTTCATTTGCCGAAGCTATCGAGCTTCTAAGTTTGAAAAGTCACAAAAGTTGTGTGTTTGAGCACATAAAGAACTATTTTTCTTGGAAGTTCAACAAGATGCAATCATGATGTGTTGTGACATCTTCAAAATCTCGTCGAGCTGATTAATTTGACACTTTGTTTAACAAATTTGGTCTTCATTTGCCGAAGCTATCGAGCTTCAAAGTTTGAAAAGTCACAAAAGTTGTGTGTTTGAGCACATAAAGTACTATTTTTCTTGGAAATTCAACAAGATGCAATCATGATGTGTTGTGACATCTTCAAAATCTCGTCGAGCTGATTAATTTGACACTTTGTTTAACAAATTTGGTCTTCATTTGCCGAAGCTATCGAGCTTCAAAGTTTGAAAAGTCACAAAAGTTGTGTGTTTGAGCACATAAAGTACTATTTTTCTTGGAAGTTCAACAATATGTAATCATGGTGTGTTGTATCATTTTAAAGATCTCGTCGAGCTGATTAATTTGACACTTTGTTTAACAAATTTGGTCTTCATTTGCCGAAGCTATCGAGCTTCAAAGTTTGAAAAGTCACAAAAGTTGTGTGTTTGAGCACATAAAGTACTATTTTGCCTGGAAGTTCAACAAGATGTAATCATGGTGTGTTGTATCATTTTAAAGATCTCGTCGAGCTGATTAATTTGACACTTTGTTTAACAAATTTGGTCTTCATTTGCCGAAGCTATCGAGCTTCAAAGTTTGAAAAGTCACAAAAGTTGTGTGTTTGAGCACATAAAGTACTATTTTTCCTGGAAGTTCAACAAGATGTAATCATGATGTGTTGTGACATCTTCAAAATCTCGTTGAGGTGATTACTTTGACACTTTGTTTAAGAAATTTGGTCCACATATGCCGAAGTTATCGAGCTTCAAAGTTTGAAAAGTCACAAAAGTTGTGTGTTTGAGCACATAAAGTACTATTTTTCTTGGAAATTCAACAAGATGCAATCATGATGTGTTGTGACATCTTCAAAATTTCGTGGAGCTGATTAATTTGACACTTTGTTTAAGAAATTTGGTTCACAATTCCCGAAGTTATCGAGCTTCAAAGTTTGAAAAGTCACAAAAGTTGTGTGTTTGAGCACTTAAAGTACTATTTTTCTTGGAAGTTCAACAATATGTAATCATGGTGTGTTGTATCATTTTAAAGATCTCGTCGAGCTGATTAATTTGACACTTTGTTTAACAAATTTGGTCTTCATTTGCCGAAGCTATCGAGCTTCAAAGTTTGAAAAGTCACAAAAGTTGTGTGTTTGAGCACATAAAGTACTATTTTGCCTGGAAGTTCAACAAGATGTAATCATGGTGTGTTGTATCATTTTAAAGATCTCGTCGAGCTGATTAATTTGACACTTTGTTTAACAAATTTGGTCTTCATTTGCCGAAGCTATCGAGCTTCAAAGTTTGAAAAGTCACAAAAGTTGTGTGTTTGAGCACATAAAGTACTATTTTTCTTGGAAGTTCAACAAGATGTAATCATGGTGTGTTATGTCATTTTATAGATCTCGTCGAGCTGATTAATTTGACACTTTGTTTAACAAATTTGGTCTTCATTTGCCGAAGCTATCGAGCTTCAAAGTTTGAAAAGTCACAAAAGTTGTGTGTTTGAGCACATAAAGTACTATTTTTCCTGGAAGTTCAACAAGATGTAATCATGATGTGTTGTGACATCTTCAAAATCTCGTCGAGCTGATTAATTTGACACTTTGTTTAACAAATTTGTTCTTCATTTGCCGAAGCTATCGAGCTTCAATGTTTGAAAAGTCACAAAAGTTGTGTGTTTGAGCACATAAAGTACTATTTTTCTTGGAAGTTCAACAAGATGTAATCATGGTGTGTTATGTCATTTTATAGATCTCGTCGAGCTGATTAATTTGACACTTTGTTTAACAAATTTGGTCTTCATTTGCCGAAGCTATCGAGCTTCAAAGTTTGAAAAGTCACAAAAGTTGTGTGTTTGAGCACATAAAGTACTATTTTTCCTGGAAGTTCAACAAGATGTAATCATGATGTGTTGTGACATCTTCAAAATCTCGTTGAGGTGATTACTTTGACACTTTGTTTAAGAAATTTGGTCCACATATGCCGAAGTTATCGAGCTTCAAAGTTTGAAAAGTCACAAAAGTTGTGTGTTTCAGCACATAAAGTACTATTTTTCTTGGAAATTCAACAAGATGCAATCATGATGTGTTGTGACATCTTCAAAATCTCGTTGAGGTGATTAATTTGACACTTTGGTTAACAAATTTGGTCCACATTTGCCAAAGTTATCGAGCTTCAAAGTTTGAAAAGTCACAAAATATGTGTGTTTGAGCACATAAAGTACTATTTTTCTTGGAAATTCAACAAGATGCAATCATGATGTGTTGTGACATCTTCAAAATTTCGTGGAGCTGATTAATTTGACACTTTGTTTAAGAAATTTGGTTAACAATTCCCGAAGTTATCGAGCTTCAAAGTTTGAAAAGTCACAAAAGTTGTGTGTTTGAGCTCCTAAAGTACTATTTTTCTTGGAAATTCAACAAGATGCAATCATGATGTGTTGTGACATCTTCAAAATCTCGTCGAGCTGATTAATTTGACACTTTGTTTAAGAAATTTGGTCTTCATTTGCCGAAGCTATCGAGCTTCTAAGTTTGAAAAGTCACAAAAGTTGTGTGTTTGAGCACATAAAGTACTATTTTTCTTGGAAATTCAACAAGATGCAATCATGATGTGTTGTGACATATTCAAAATCTCGTCGAGCTGATTAATTTGACACTTTGTTTAACAAATTTGGTCTTCATTTGCCGAAGCTATCGAGCTTCAAAGTTTGAAAAGTCACAAAAGTTGTGTGTTTGAGCACATAAAGTACTATTTTTCCTGGAAGTTCAACAAGATGTAATCATGATGTGTTGTGACATCTTCAAAATCTCGTTGAGGTGATTACTTTGACACTTTGTTTAAGAAATTTGGTCCACATATGCCGAAGTTATCGAGCTTCAAAGTTTGAAAAGTCACAAAAGTTGTGTGTTTCAGCACATAAAGTACTATTTTTCTTGGAAATTCAACAAGATGCAATCATGATGTGTTGTGACATCTTCAAAATCTCGTTGAGGTGATTAATTTGACACTTTGGTTAACAAATTTGGTCCACATTTGCCAAAGTTATCGAGCTTCAAAGTTTGAAAAGTCACAAAATATGTGTGTTTGAGCACATAAAGTACTATTTTTCTTGGAAATTCAACAAGATGCAGTCATGATGTGTTGTGACATCTTCAAAATTTCGTGGAGCTGATTAATTTGACACTTTGTTTAAGAAATTTGGTTCACAATTCCCGAAGTTATCGAGCTTCAAAGTTTGAAAAGTCACAAAATATGTGTGTTTGAACACATATAGTACTATTTTTCTTGGAAATTCAACAAGATGCAATCATGATGTGTTGTGACATCTTCAAAATCTCGTCGAGCTGATTAATTTGACACTTTGTTTAAGAAATTTGGTCTTCATTTGCCGAAGCTATCGAGCTTCTAAGTTTGAAAAGTCACAAAATATGTGTGTTTGAACACATATAGTACTATTTTTCTTGGAAGTTCAACAAGATGTAATCATGATGTGTTGTGACATCTTCAAAATCTCGTTGAGCTGATTACTTTGACACTTTGTTTAAGAAATTTGGTCCACATTTGCCGAAGTTATCGAGCTTCAAAGTTTGAAAAGTCACAAAATATGTGTGTTTGAGCACATAAAGTGCTATTTTTCTTGGAAATTCAACAAGATGCAATCATGATGTGTTGTGACATATTCAAAATCTCGTCGAGCTGATTAATTTGACACTTTGTTTAACAAATTTGGTCTTCATTTGCCGAAGCTATCGAGCTTCAATGTTTGAAAAGTCACAAAAGTTGTGTGTTTGAGCACATAAAGTACTATTTTTCTTGGAAGTTCAACAAGATGTAATCATGGTGTGTTGTGACATCTTCAAAATCTCGTTGAGGTGATTACTTTGACACTTTGTTTAAGAAATTTGGTCCACATTTGCCGAAGTTATCGAGCTTCAAAGTTTGAAAAGTCACAAAATATGTGTGTTTGAGCACATAAAGTACTATTTTTCTTGGAAATTCAACAAGATGCAATCATGATGTGTTGTGACATATTCAAAATCTCGTCGAGCTGATTAATTTGACACTTTGTTTAACAAATTTGGTCTTCATTTGCCGAAGCTATCGAGCTTCAATGTTTGAAAAGTCACAAAAGTTGTGTGTTTGAGCACATAAAGTACTATTTTTCTTGGAAGTTCAACAAGATGTAATCATGGTGTGTTGTGTCATTTTATAGATCTCGTCGAGCTGATTAATTTGACACTTTGTTTAACAAATTTGGTCTTCATTTGCCGAAGCTATCGAGCTTCAAAGTTTGAAAAGTCACAAAAGTTGTGTGTTTGAGCACATAAAGTACTATTTTTCCTGGAAGTTCAACAAGATGTAATCATGATGTGTTGTGACATCTTCAAAATCTCGTTGAGGTGATTACTTTGACACTTTGTTTAAGAAATTTGGTCCACATATGCCGAAGTTATCGAGCTTCAAAATTTGAAAAGTCACAAAAGTTGTGTGTTTCAGCACATAAAGTACTATTTTTCTTGGAAATTCAACAAGATGCAATCATGATGTGTTGTGACATCTTCAAAATCTCGTTGAGGTGATTAATTTGACACTTTGGTTAACAAATTTGGTCCACATTTGCCAAAGTTATCGAGCTTCAAAGTTTGAAAAGTCACAAAATATGTGTGTTTGAGCACATAAAGTACTATTTTTCTTGGAAATTCAACAAGATGCAATCATGATGTGTTGTGACATCTTCAAAATTTCGTGGAGCTGATTAATTTGACACTTTGTTTAACAAATTTGGTCTTCATTTGCCGAAGCTATCGAGCTTCAAAGTTTGAAAAGTCACAAAAGTTGTGTGTTTGAGCACATAAAGTACTATTTTTCTTGGAAGTTCAACAAGATGTAATCAAGATGTGTTGTGATATCTTCAAAATCTCGTTGAGGTGATTACTTTGACACTTTGTTTAAGAAATTTGGTCCACATATGCCGAAGTTATCGAGCTTCAAAGTTTGCAAAGTCACAAAATATGTGTGTTTGAGCACATAAAGTACTATTTTTCTTGGAAATTCAACAAGATGCAATCATGATGTGTTGTGACATATTCAAAATCTCGTCGAGCTGATTAATTTGACACTTTGTTTAACAAATTTGGTCTTCATTTGCCGAAGCTATCGAGCTTCAAAGTTTGAAAAGTCACAAAAGTTGTGTGTTTGAGCACATAAAGTACTATTTTTCCTGGAAGTTCAACAAGATGTAATCATGATGTGTTGTGACATCTTCAAAATCTCGTTGAGGTGATTACTTTGACACTTTGTTTAAGAAATTTGGTCCACATATGCCGAAGTTATCGAGCTTCAAAGTTTGAAAAGTCACAAAAGTTGTGTGTTTCAGCACATAAAGTACTATTTTTCTTGGAAATTCAACAAGATGCAATCATGATGTGTTGTGACATCTTCAAAATCTCGTTGAGGTGATTAATTTGACACTTTGGTTAACAAATTTGGTCCACATTTGCCAAAGTTATCGAGCTTCAAAGTTTGAAAAGTCACAAAATATGTGTGTTTGAGCACATAAAGTACTATTTTTCTTGGAAATTCAACAAGATGCAGTCATGATGTGTTGTGACATCTTCAAAATTTCGTGGAGCTGATTAATTTGACACTTTGTTTAAGAAATTTGGTTCACAATTCCCGAAGTTATCGAGCTTCAAAGTTTGAAAAGTCACAAAAGTTGTGTGTTTGAGCTCCTAATGTACTATTTTTCTTGGAAATTCAACAAGATGTAATCATGGTGTGTTGTGTCATTTTATAGATCTCGTCGAGCTGATTAATTTGACACTTTGTTTAACAAATTTGGTCTTCATTTGCCGAAGCTATCGAGCTTCAAAGTTTGAAAAGTCACAAAATATGTGTGTTTGAGCACATAAAGTGCTATTTTTCTTGGAAATTCAACAAGATGCAATCATGATGTGTTGTGACATCTTCAAAATCTCGTCGAGCTGATTAATTTGACACTTTGTTTAACAAATTTGGTCTTCATTTGCCGAAGCTATCGAGCTTCAAAGTTTGAAAAGTCACAAAAGTTGTGTGTTTGAGCACATAATGTACTATTTTTCTTGGAAATTCAACAAGATGCAATCATGATGTGTTGTGACATCTTCAAAATCTCGTCGAGCTGATTAATTTGACACTTTGTTTAACAAATTTGGTCTTCATTTGCCGAAGCTATCGAGCTTCTAAGTTTGGAAAGTCACAAAAGTTGTGTGTTTCAGCACATAAAGAACTATTTTTCTTGGAAGTTCAACAAGATGCAATCATGATGTGTTGTGACATCTTCAAAATCTCGTTGAGGTGATTACTTTGACACTTTGTTTAAGAAATTTGGTCCACATTTGCCGAAGTTATCGAGCTTCAAAGTTTGAAAAGTCACAAAATATGTGTGTTTGAGCACATAAAGTACTATTTTTCTTGGAAATTCAACAAGATGCAATCATGATGTGTTGTGACATATTCAAAATCTCGTCGAGCTGATTAATTTGACACTTTGTTTAACAAATTTGGTCTTCATTTGCCGAAGCTATCGAGCTTCGAAGTTGGAAAAGTCACAAAAGTTGTGTGTTTGAGCACATAAAGTACTATTTTTCCTGGAAGTTCAACAAGATGTAATCATGATGTGTTGTGACATCTTCAAAATCTCGTTGAGGTGATTACTTTGACACTTTGTTTAAGAAATTTGGTCCACATATGCCGAAGTTATCGAGCTTCAAAGTTTGAAAAGTCACAAAAGTTGTGTGTTTCAGCACATAAAGTACTATTTTTCTTGGAAATTCAACAAGATGCAATCATGATGTGTTGTGACATCTTCAAAATCTCGTTGAGGTGATTAATTTGACACTTTGGTTAACAAATTTGGTCCACATTTGCCAAAGTTATCGAGCTTCAAAGTTTGAAAAGTCACAAAATATGTGTGTTTGAGCACATAAAGTACTATTTTTCTTGGAAATTCAACAAGATGCAATCATGATGTGTTGTGACATCTTCAAAATTTCGTCGAGCTGATTAATTTGACATTTTGTTTAAGAAATTTGGTCTTCATTTGCCGAAGCTATCGAGCTTCAAAGTTTGAAAAGTCACAAAAGTTGTGTGTTTGAGCACATAAAGTACTATTTTTCTTGGAAGTTCAACAAGGTGCAATGATGATGTGTTGTGTCATTTTAAAGATCTCGTCGAGCTGATTAATTTGACACTTTGGTTAACAAATTTGGTCCACATTTGCCAAAGTTATCGAGCTTCAAAGTTTGAAAAGTCACAAAATATGTGTGTTTGAGCACATAAAGTACTATTTTTCTTGGAAGTTCAACAATATGTAATCATGGTGTGTTGTATCATTTTAAAGATCTCGTCGAGCTGATTAATTTGACACTCTGTTTAACAAATTTGGTCTTCATTTGCCGAAGCTATCGAGCTTCAAAGTTTGAAAAGTCACAAAAGTTGTGTGTTTGAGCACATAAAGTACTATTTTTCTTGGAAGTTCAACAAGATGCAATCATGATGTGTTGTGAAATCTTCAAAATTTCGTGGAGCTGATTAATTTGACACTTTGTTTAAGAAATTTGGTTCACAATTCCCGAAGTTATCGAGCTTCAAAGTTTGAAAAGTCACAAAAGTTGTGTATTTGAGCACATAAAGTACTATTTTTCTTGGAAGTTCAACAAGATGCAATCATGATGTGTTGTGACATATTCAAAATCTCGTCGAGCTGATTAATTTGACACTTTGTTTAACAAATTTGGTCTTCATTTGCCGAAGCTATCGAGCTTCTAAGTTTGAAAAGTCACAAAAGTTGTGTGTTTGAGCACATAAAGAACTATTTTTCTTGGAAGTTCAACAAGATGTAATCATGGTGTGTTGTGACATCTTCAAAATTTCGTGGAGCTGATTAATTTGACATTTTGTTTAAGAAATTTGGTCTTCATTTGCCGAAGCTATCGAGCTTCAATGTTTGAAAAGTCACAAAAGTTGTGTGTTTGAGCACATAAAGTACTATTTTTCTTGGAAGTTCAACAAGATGTAATCATGGTGTGTTGTGTCATTTTAAAGATCTCGTCGAGCTGATTAATTTGACACTTTGTTTAACAAATTTGGTCTTCATTTGCCGAAGCTATCGAGCTTCACTGTTTGAAAAGTCACAAAAGTTGTGTGTTTGAGCACATAAAGTACTATTTTTCTTGGAAGTTCAACAAGATGTAATCATGATGTGTTGTGACATCTTCAAAATCTCGTTGAGGTGATTACTTTGACACTTTGTTTAAGAAATTTGGTCCACATTTGCCGAAGCTATCGAGCTTCAAAGTTTGAAAAGTCACAAAAGTTGTGTGTTTGAGCACATAATGTACTATTTTTCTTGGAAGTTCAACAAGGTGCAATGATGATGTGTTGTGACATCTTCAAAATCTCGTCGAGCTGATTAATTTGACACTTTGTTTAACAAATTTGGTCTTCATTTGCCGAAGCTATCGAGCTTCTAAGTTTGAAAAGTCACAAAAGTTGTGTGTTTGAGCACATAAAGAACTATTTTTCTTGGAAGTTCAACAAGATGCAATCATGATGTGTTGTGACATCTTCAAAATCTCGTCGAGCTGATTAATTTGACACTTTGTTTAACAAATTTGGTCTTCATTTGCCGAAGCTATCGAGCTTCAAAATTTGAAAAGTCACAAAAGTTATATGTTTGAGCACATAAAGTACTATTTTTCTTGGAAGTTCAACAAGATGTAATCATGATGTGTTGTGACATCTTCAAAATCTCGTTGAGGTGATTACTTTGACACTTTGTTTAAGAAATTTGGTCCACATTTGCCGAAGTTATCGAGCTTCAAAATTTGAAAAGTCACAAAAGTTGTGTGTTTCAGCACATAAAGTACTATTTTTCTTGGAAATTCAACAAGATGCAATCATGATGTGTTGTGACATCTTCAAAATCTCGTTGAGGTGATTAATTTGACACTTTGTTTAACAAATTTGGTCTTCATTTGCCGAAGCTATCGAGCTTCTAAGTTTGAAAAGTCACAAAAGTTGTGTGTTTGAGCACATAAAGAACTATTTTTCTTGGAAGTTCAACAAGATGTAATCATGGTGTGTTGTGTCATTTTAAAGATCTCGTCGAGCTGATTAATTTGACACTTTGTTTAACAAATTTGGTCTTCATATGCCGAAGTTATCGAGCTTCAAAGTTTGAAAAGTCACAAAAGTTGTGTGTTTCAGCACATAAAGTACTATTTTTCTTGGAAATTCAACAAGATGCAATCATGATGTGTTGTGACATCTTCAAAATCTCGTTGAGCTGATTAATTTGACACTTTGGTTAACAAATTTGGTCCACATTTGCTAAAGTTATCGAGCTTCAAAGTTTGAAAAGTCACAAAATATGTGTGTTTGAGCACATAAAGTACTATTTTTCTTGGAAGTTCAACAAGATGTAATCATGATGTGTTGTGACATCTTCAAAATCTCGTTTAGGTGATTACTTTGACACTATGTTTAAGAAATTTGGTCCACATTTGCCGAAGTTATCGAGCTTCAAAGTTTGAAAAGTCAAAAAATATGTGTGTTTGAGCACATAAAGCACTATTTTTCTTGGAAATTCAACAAGATGCAATCATGATGTGTTGTGACATATTCAAAATTTCGTCGAGCTGATTAATTTGACACTTTGTTTAACAAATTTGGTTTTCATTTGCCGAAGCTATCGAGCTTCACTGTTTGAAAAGTCACAAAAGTTGTGTGTTTGAGCACATAAAGTACTATTTTTCTTGGAAGTTCAACAAGATGTAATCATGGTGTGTTGTGTCATTTTAAAGATCTCGTCGAGCTGATTAATTTGACACTTTGTTTAACAAATTTGGTCTTCATTTGCCGAAGCTATCGAGCTTCAAAGTTTGAAAAGTCACAAAAGTTATGTGTTTGAGCACATAAAGTACTATTTTTCTTGGTAGTTCAACAAGATGTAATCATGATGTGTTGTGACATCTTCAAAATCTCGTTGAGGTGATTACTTTGACACTTTGTTTAAGAAATTTGGTCCACATTTGCCGAAGCTATCGAGCTTCAAAGTTTGAAAAGTCACAAAAGTTGTGTGTTTGAGCACATAATGTACTATTTTTCTTGGAAGTCCAACAAGGTGCAATGATGATGTGTTGTGTCATTTTAAAGATCTCGTCGAGCTGATTAATTTGACACTTTGGTTAACAAATTTGGTCCACATTTGCCAAAGTTATCGAGCTTCAAAGTTTGAAAAGTCACAAAATATGTGTGTTTGAGCACATAAAGTACTATTTTTCTTGGAAGTTCAACAAGATGTAATCATGATGTGTTGTGACATCTTCAAAATCTCGTTTAGGTGATTACTTTGACACTATGTTTAAGAAATTTGGTCCACATTTGCCGAAGTTATCGAGCTTCAAAGTTTGAAAAGTCAAAAAATATGTGTGTTTGAGCACATAAAGCACTATTTTTCTTGGAAATTCAACAAGATGCAATCATGATGTGTTGTGACATATTCAAAATCTCGTCGAGCTGATTAATTTGACACTTTGTTTAACAAATTTGGTCTTCATTTGCCGAAGCTATCGAGCTTCACTGTTTGAAAAGTCACAAAAGTTGTGTGTTTGAGCACATAAAGTACTATTTTTCTTGGAAGTTCAACAAGATGTAATCATGGTGTGTTGTGTCATTTTAAAGATCTCGTCGAGCTGATTAATTTGACACTTTGTTTAACAAATTTGCTCTTCATTTGCCGAAGCTATCGAGCTTCAAAGTTTGAAAAGTCACAAAAGTTGTGTGTTTGAGCACATAAAGTACTATTTTTCCTGGAAGTTCAACAAGATGTAATCATAATGTGTTGTGACATCTTCAAAATCTCGTTGAGGTGATTACTTTGACACTTTGGTTAACAAATTTGGTCCACATTTGCCAAAGTTATCGAGCTTCAAAGTTTGAAAAGTCACAAAATATGTGTGTTTGAGCACATAAAGTACTATTTTTCTTGGAAGTTCAACAAGATGTAATCATGATGTGTTGTGACATCTTCAAAATCTCGTTTAGGTGATTACTTTGACACTATGTTTAAGAAATTTGGTCCACATTTGCCGAAGTTATCGAGCTTCAAAGTTTGAAAAGTCAAAAAATATGTGTGTTTGAGCACATAAAGTACTATTTTTCTTGGAAATTCAACAAGATGCAATCATGATGTGTTGTGACATATTCAAAATCTCGTCTAGCTGATTAATTTGACACTTTGTTTAACAAATTTGGTCTTCATTTGCAGAAGCTATCGAGCTTCAAAGTTTGAAAAGTCACAAAAGTTGTGTGTTTGAGCACATAAAGAACTATTTTTCTTGGAAATTCAACAAGATGCAATCATGATGTGTTGTGACATCTTCAAAATCTCGTTGAGGTGATTAATTTGACACTTTGTTTAACAAATTTGGTCTTCATTTGCCGAAGCTATCGAGCTTCACTGTTTGAAAAGTCACAAAAGTTGTGTGTTTGAGCACATAAAGTACTATTTTTCTTGGAAGTTCAACAAGATGTAATCATGGTGTGTTGTGTCATTTTAAAGATCTCGTCGAGCTGATTAATTTGACACTTTGTTTAACAAATTTGGTCTTCATTTGCCGAAGCTATCGAGCTTCAAAGTTTGAAAAGTCACAAAAGTTATGTGTTTGAGCACATAAAGTACTATTTTTCTTGGTAGTTCAACAAGATGTAATCATGATGTGTTGTGACATCTTCAAAATCTCGTTGAGGTGATTACTTTGACACTTTGTTTAAGAAATTTGGTCCACATTTGCCGAAGCTATCGAGCTTCAAAGTTTGAAAAGTCACAAAAGTTGTGTGTTTGAGCACATAATGTACTATTTTTCTTGGAAGTTCAACAAGGTGCAATGATGATGTGTTGTGTCATTTTAAAGATCTCGTCGAGCTGATTAATTTGACACTTTGGTTAACAAATTTGGTCCACATTTGCCAAAGTTATCGAGCTTCAAAGTTTGAAAAGTCACAAAATATGTGTGTTTGAGCACATAAAGTACTATTTTTCTTGGAAGTTCAACAAGATGTAATCATGATGTGTTGTGACATCTTCAAAATCTCGTTTAGGTGATTACTTTGACACTATGTTTAAGAAATTTGGTCCACATTTGCCGAAGTTATCGAGCTTCAAAGTTTGAAAAGTCAAAAAATATGTGTGTTTGAGCACATAAAGCACTATTTTTCTTGGAAATTCAACAAGATGCAATCATGATGTGTTGTGACATATTCAAAATCTCGTCGAGCTGATTAATTTGACACTTTGTTTAACAAATTTGGTCTTCATTTGCCGAAGCTATCGAGCTTCACTGTTTGAAAAGTCACAAAAGTTGTGTGTTTGAGCACATAAAGTACTATTTTTCTTGGAAGTTCAACAAGATGTAATCATGGTGTGTTGTGTCATTTTAAAGATCTCGTCGAGCTGATTAATTTGACACTTTGTTTAACAAATTTGGTCTTCATTTGCCGAAGCTATCGAGCTTCATAGTTTGAAAAGTCACAAAAGTTATGTGTTTGAGCACATAAAGAACTATTTTTCTTGGAAGTTCAACAAGATGCAATCATGATGTGTTGTGACATCTTCAAAATCTCGTCGAGCTGATTAATTTGACACTTTGTTTAACAAATTTGGTCTTCATTTGCCGAAGCTATCGAGCTTCTAAGTTTGGAAAGTCACAAAAGTGGTGTGTTTCAGCACATAAAGAACTATTTTTCTTGGAAGTTCAACAAGATGCAATCATGATGTGTTGTGACATCTTCAAAATCTCGTTGAGGTGATTACTTTGACACTTTGTTTAAGAAATTTGGTCCACATTTGCCGAAGTTATCGAGCTTCAAAGTTTGAAAAGTCACAAAAGTTGTGTGTTTCAGCACATAAAGTACTATTTTTCTTGGAAATTCAACAAAATGCAATCATGATGTGTTGTGACATCTTCAAAATCTCCTTGAGGTGATTAATTTGACACTTTGGTTAACAAATTTGGTCCACATTTGCCGAAGTTATCGAGCTTCAAAATTTGAAAAGTCACAAAAGTTGTGTGTTTGAGCACATAAAGTACTATTTTTCTTGGAAGTTCAACAAGATGTAATCATGGTGTGTTGTGTCATTTTAAAGATCTCGTCGAGCTGATTAATTTGACACTTTGTTTAACAAATTTGCTCTTCATTTGCCGAAGCTATCGAGCTTCAAAGTTTGAAAAGTCACAAAAGTTGTGTGTTTGAGCACATAAAGTACTATTTTTCCTGGAAGTTCAACAAGATGTAATCATAATGTGTTGTGACATCTTCAAAATCTCGTTGAGGTGATTACTTTGACACTTTGGTTAACAAATTTGGTCCACATTTGCCAAAGTTATCGAGCTTCAAAGTTTGAAAAGTCACAAAATATGTGTGTTTGAGCACATAAAGTACTATTTTTCTTGGAAGTTCAACAAGATGTAATCATGATGTGTTGTGACATCTTCAAAATCTCGTTTAGGTGATTACTTTGACACTATGTTTAAGAAATTTGGTCCACATTTGCCGAAGTTATCGAGCTTCAAAGTTTGAAAAGTCAAAAAATATGTGTGTTTGAGCACATAAAGTACTATTTTTCTTGGAAATTCAACAAGATGCAATCATGATGTGTTGTGACATATTCAAAATCTCGTCTAGCTGATTAATTTGACACTTTGTTTAACAAATTTGGTCTTCATTTGCAGAAGCTATCGAGCTTCAAAGTTTGAAAAGTCACAAAAGTTGTGTGTTTGAGCACATAAAGAACTATTTTTCTTGGAAATTCAACAAGATGCAATCATGATGTGTTGTGACATCTTCAAAATCTCGTTGAGGTGATTAATTTGACACTTTGTTTAACAAATTTGGTCTTCATTTGCCGAAGCTATCGAGCTTCTAAGTTTGAAAAGTCACAAAAGTTGTGTGTTTGAGCACATAAAGAACTATTTTTCTTGGAAGTTCAACAAGATGTAATCATGGTGTGTTGTGTCATTTTAAAGATCTCGTCGAGCTGATTAATTTGACACTTTGTTTAACAAATTTGGTCTTCATTTGCCGAAGCTATCGAGCTTCAAAGTTTGAAAAGTCACAAAAGTTATGTGTTTGAGCACATAAAGTACTATTTTTCTTGGAAGTTCAACAAGATGTAATCATGATGTGTTGTGACATCTTCAAAATCTCGTTGAGGTGATTACTTTGACACTTTGGTTAACAAATTTGGTCCACATTTGCCAAAGTTATCGAGCTTCAAAGTTTGAAAAGTCACAAAAGTTGTATGTTTCAGCACATAAAGTACTATTTTTCTTGGAAGTTCAACAAGATGTAATCATGGTGTGTTGTGTCATTTTAAAGATCTCGTCGAGCTGATTAATTTGACACTTTGTTTAACAAATTTGCTCTTCATTTGCCGAAGCTATCGAGCTTCAAAGTTTGAAAAGTCACAAAAGTTGTGTGTTTGAGCACATAAAGTACTATTTTTCCTGGAAGTTCAACAAGATGTAATCATAATGTGTTGTGACATCTTCAAAATCTCGTTGAGGTGATTACTTTGACACTTAGTTTAAGAAATTTGGTCCACATATGCCGAAGTTATCGAGCTTCAAAGTTTGAAAAGTCACAAAAGTTGTGTGTTTGAGCACATAAAGTACTATTTTTCTTGGAAGTTCAACAAGATGTAATCATGATGTGTTGTGACATCTTCAAAATCTCGTTGAGGTGATTACTTTGACACTTTGGTTAACAAATTTGGTCCACATTTGCCAAAGTTATCGAGCTTCAAAGTTTGAAAAGTCACAAAATATGTGTGTTTGAGCACATAAAGTACTATTTTTCTTGGAAGTTCAACAAGATGTAATCATGATGTGTTGTGACATCTTCAAAATCTCGTTTAGGTGATTACTTTGACACTATGTTTAAGAAATTTGGTCCACATTTGCCAAAGTTATCGAGCTTCAAAGTTTGAAAAGTCACAAAATATGTGTGTTTGAGCACATAAAGTACTATTTTTCTTGGAAGTTCAACAAGATGCAATCATGATGTGTTGTGACATATTCAAAATCTCATCGAGCTGATTAATTTGACACTTTGTTTAACAAATTTGGTCCACATTTGCCGAAGCTATCGAGCTTCAATGTTTGAAAAGTCACAAAAGTTGTGTGTTTGAGCACATAAAGTACTATTTTTCTTGGAAGTTCAACAAGATGTAATCATGGTGTGTTGTGTCATTTTAAAGATCTCGTCGAGCTGATTAATTTGACACTTTGTTTAACAAATTTGCTCTTCATTTGCCGAAGCTATCGAGCTTCAAAGTTTGAAAAGTCACAAAAGTTGTGTGTTTGAGCACATAAAGTACTATTTTTCCTGGAAGTTCAACAAGATGTAATCATAATGTGTTGTGACATCTTCAAAATCTCGTTGAGGTGATTACTTTGACACTTTGTTTAAGAAATTTGGTCCACATTTGCCGAAGTTATCGAGCTTCAAAATTTGAAAAGTCACAAAAGTTGTGTGTTTCAGCACATAAAGTACTATTTTTCTTGGAAATTCAACAAGATGCAATCATGATGTGTTGTGACATCTTCAAAATCTCGTTGAGGTGATTAATTTGACACTTTGTTTAACAAATTTGGTCTTCATTTGCCGAAGCTATCGAGCTTCTAAGTTTGAAAAGTCACAAAAGTTGTGTGTTTGAGCACATAAAGAACTATTTTTCTTGGAAGTTCAACAAGATGTAATCATGGTGTGTTGTGTCATTTTAAAGATCTCGTCGAGCTGATTAATTTGACACTTTGTTTAACAAATTTGGTCTTCATTTGCCGAAGCTATCGAGCTTCAAAGTTTGAAAAGTCACAAAAGTTATGTGTTTGAGCACATAAAGTACTATTTTTCTTGGAAGTTCAACAAGATGTAATCATGATGTTTTGTGACATCTTCAAAATCTCCTTGAGGTGATTAATTTGACACTTTGGTTAACAAATTTGGTCCACATTTGCCGAAGTTATCGAGCTTCAAAATTTGAAAAGTCACAAAAGTTGTGTGTTTGAGCACATAAAGTACTATTTTTCTTGGAAGTTCAACAAGATGTAATCATGGTGTGTTGTGTCATTTTAAAGATCTCGTCGAGCTGATTAATTTGACACTTTGTTTAACAAATTTGCTCTTCATTTGCCGAAGCTATCGAGCTTCAAAGTTTGAAAAGTCACAAAAGTTGTGTGTTTGAGCACATAAAGTACTATTTTTCCTGGAAGTTCAACAAGATGTAATCATAATGTGTTGTGACATCTTCAAAATCTCGTTGAGGTGATTACTTTGACACTTAGTTTAAGAAATTTGGTCCACATATGCCGAAGTTATCGAGCTTCAAAGTTTGAAAAGTCACAAAAGTTGTGTGTTTGAGCACATAAAGTACTATTTTTCTTGGAAGTTCAACAAGATGTAATCATGATGTGTTGTGACATCTTCAAAATCTCGTTGAGGTGATTACTTTG
Organism: Euwallacea fornicatus; assembly: GCF_040115645.1. Classification (NCBI taxonomy): domain Eukaryota; kingdom Metazoa; phylum Arthropoda; class Insecta; order Coleoptera; family Curculionidae; genus Euwallacea; species Euwallacea fornicatus. The sequence continues at coordinate 1,036,678 of NW_027096016.1, read as the reverse complement.
ACACTTTGGTTAACAAATTTGGTCCACATTTGCCAAAGTTATCGAGCTTCAAAGTTTGAAAAGTCACAAAATATGTGTGTTTGAGCACATAAAGTACTATTTTTCTTGGAAGTTCAACAAGATGTAATCATGATGTGTTGTGACATCTTCAAAATCTCGTTTAGGTGATTACTTTGACACTATGTTTAAGAAATTTGGTCCACATTTGCCAAAGTTATCGAGCTTCAAAGTTTGAAAAGTCACAAAATATGTGTGTTTGAGCACATAAAGTACTATTTTTCTTGGAAGTTCAACAAGATGCAATCATGATGTGTTGTGACATATTCAAAATCTCATCGAGCTGATTAATTTGACACTTTGTTTAACAAATTTGGTCCACATTTGCCGAAGCTATCGAGCTTCAATGTTTGAAAAGTCACAAAAGTTGTGTGTTTGAGCACATAAAGTACTATTTTTCTTGGAAGTTCAACAAGATGTAATCATGGTGTGTTGTGTCATTTTAAAGATCTCGTCGAGCTGATTAATTTGACACTTTGTTTAACAAATTTGCTCTTCATTTGCCGAAGCTATCGAGCTTCAAAGTTTGAAAAGTCACAAAAGTTGTGTGTTTGAGCACATAAAGTACTATTTTTCCTGGAAGTTCAACAAGATGTAATCATAATGTGTTGTGACATCTTCAAAATCTCGTTGAGGTGATTACTTTGACACTTTGTTTAAGAAATTTGGTCCACATTTGCCGAAGTTATCGAGCTTCAAAATTTGAAAAGTCACAAAAGTTGTGTGTTTCAGCACATAAAGTACTATTTTTCTTGGAAATTCAACAAGATGCAATCATGATGTGTTGTGACATCTTCAAAATCTCGTTGAGGTGATTAATTTGACACTTTGTTTAACAAATTTGGTCTTCATTTGCCGAAGCTATCGAGCTTCTAAGTTTGAAAAGTCACAAAAGTTGTGTGATGAGCACATAAAGAACTATTTTTCTTGGAAGTTCAACAAGATGTAATCATGGTGTGTTGTGTCATTTTAAAGATCTCGTCGAGCTGATTAATTTGACACTTTGTTTAACAAATTTGGTCTTCATTTGCCGAAGCTATCGAGCTTCAAAGTTTGAAAAGTCACAAAAGTTATGTGTTTGAGCACATAAAGTACTATTTTTCTTGGAAGTTCAACAAGATGTAATCATGATGTTTTGTGACATCTTCAAAATCTCCTTGAGGTGATTAATTTGACACTTTGGTTAACAAATTTGGTCCACATTTGCCGAAGTTATCGAGCTTCAAAATTTGAAAAGTCACAAAAGTTGTGTGTTTGAGCACATAAAGTACTATTTTTCTTGGAAGTTCAACAAGATGTAATCATGGTGTGTTGTGTCATTTTAAAGATCTCGTCGAGCTGATTAATTTGACACTTTGTTTAACAAATTTGCTCTTCATTTGCCGAAGCTATCGAGCTTCAAAGTTTGAAAAGTCACAAAAGTTGTGTGTTTGAGCACATAAAGTACTATTTTTCCTGGAAGTTCAACAAGATGTAATCATAATGTGTTGTGACATCTTCAAAATCTCGTTGAGGTGATTACTTTGACACTTTGGTTAACAAATTTGGTCCACATTTGCCAAAGTTATCGAGCTTCAAAGTTTGAAAAGTCACAAAATATGTGTGTTTGAGCACATAAAGTACTATTTTTCTTGGAAGTTCAACAAGATGTAATCATGATGTGTTGTGACATCTTCAAAATCTCGTTTAGGTGATTACTTTGACACTATGTTTAAGAAATTTGGTCCACATTTGCCGAAGTTATCGAGCTTCAAAGTTTGAAAAGTCAAAAAATATGTGTGTTTGAGCACATAAAGTACTATTTTTCTTGGAAATTCAACAAGATGCAATCATGATGTGTTGTGACATATTCAAAATCTCGTCTAGCTGATTAATTTGACACTTTGTTTAACAAATTTGGTCTTCATTTGCAGAAGCTATCGAGCTTCAAAGTTTGAAAAGTCACAAAAGTTGTGTGTTTGAGCACATAAAGAACTATTTTTCTTGGAAATTCAACAAGATGCAATCATGATGTGTTGTGACATCTTCAAAATCTCGTTGAGGTGATTAATTTGACACTTTGTTTAACAAATTTGGTCTTCATTTGCCGAAGCTATCGAGCTTCTAAGTTTGAAAAGTCACAAAAGTTGTGTGTTTGAGCACATAAAGAACTATTTTTCTTGGAAGTTCAACAAGATGTAATCATGGTGTGTTGTGTCATTTTAAAGATCTCGTCGAGCTGATTAATTTGACACTTTGTTTAACAAATTTGGTCTTCATTTGCCGAAGCTATCGAGCTTCAAAGTTTGAAAAGTCACAAAAGTTATGTGTTTGAGCACATAAAGTACTATTTTTCTTGGAAGTTCAACAAGATGTAATCATGATGTGTTGTGACATCTTCAAAATCTCGTTGAGGTGATTACTTTGACACTTTGGTTAACAAATTTGGTCCACATTTGCCAAAGTTATCGAGCTTCAAAGTTTGAAAAGTCACAAAAGTTGTATGTTTCAGCACATAAAGTACTATTTTTCTTGGAAGTTCAACAAGATGTAATCATGGTGTGTTGTGTCATTTTAAAGATCTCGTCGAGCTGATTAATTTGACACTTTGTTTAACAAATTTGCTCTTCATTTGCCGAAGCTATCGAGCTTCAAAGTTTGAAAAGTCACAAAAGTTGTGTGTTTGAGCACATAAAGTACTATTTTTCCTGGAAGTTCAACAAGATGTAATCATAATGTGTTGTGACATCTTCAAAATCTCGTTGAGGTGATTACTTTGACACTTAGTTTAAGAAATTTGGTCCACATATGCCGAAGTTATCGAGCTTCAAAGTTTGAAAAGTCACAAAAGTTGTGTGTTTGAGCACATAAAGTACTATTTTTCTTGGAAGTTCAACAAGATGTAATCATGATGTGTTGTGACATCTTCAAAATCTCGTTGAGGTGATTACTTTGACACTTTGGTTAACAAATTTGGTCCACATTTGCCAAAGTTATCGAGCTTCAAAGTTTGAAAAGTCACAAAATATGTGTGTTTGAGCACATAAAGTACTATTTTTCTTGGAAGTTCAACAAGATGTAATCATGATGTGTTGTGACATCTTCAAAATCTCGTTTAGGTGATTACTTTGACACTATGTTTAAGAAATTTGGTCCACATTTGCCAAAGTTATCGAGCTTCAAATTTTGAAAAGTCACAAAATATGTGTGTTTGAGCACATAAAGTACTATTTTTCTTGGAAGTTCAACAAGATGCAATCATGATGTGTTGTGACATATTCAAAATCTCATCGAGCTGATTAATTTGACACTTTGTTTAACAAATTTGGTCCACATTTGCCGAAGCTATCGAGCTTCAATGTTTGAAAAGTCACAAAAGTTGTGTGTTTGAGCACATAAAGTACTATTTTTCTTGGAAGTTCAACAAGATGTAATCATGGTGTGTTGTGTCATTTTAAAGATCTCGTCGAGCTGATTAATTTGACACTTTGTTTAACAAATTTGGTCTTCATTTGCCGAAGCTATCGAGCTTCAAAGTTTGAAAAGTCACAAAAGTTATGTGTTTGAGCACATAAAGTACTATTTCTCTTGGAAGTTCAACAAGATGTAATCATGATGTGTTGTGACATCTTCAAAATCTCGTTGAGGTGATTACTTTGACACTTTGTTTAAGAAATTTGGTCCACATTTGCCGAAGTTATCGAGCTTCAAAATTTGAAAAGTCACAAAAGTTGTGTGTTTCAGCACATAAAGTACTATTTTTCTTGGAAATTCAACAAGATGCAATCATGATGTGTTGTGACATCTTCAAAATCTCGTTGAGGTGATTAATTTGACACTTTGTTTAACAAATTTGGTCTTCATTTGCCGAAGCTATCGAGCTTCTAAGTTTGAAAAGTCACAAAAGTTGTGTGTTTGAGCACATAAAGAACTATTTTTCTTGGAAGTTCAACAAGATGTAATCATGGTGTGTTGTGTCATTTTAAAGATCTCGTCGAGCTGATTAATTTGACACTTTGTTTAACAAATTTGGTCTTCATTTGCCGAAGCTATCGAGCTTCAAAGTTTGAAAAGTCACAAAAGTTATGTGTTTGAGCACATAAAGTACTATTTTTCTTGGAAGTTCAACAAGATGTAATCATGATGTTTTGTGACATCTTCAAAATCTCGTTGAGGTGATTACTTTGACACTTTGGTTAACAAATTTGGTCCACATTTGCCAAAGTTATCGAGCTTCAAAGTTTGAAAAGTCACAAAAGTTGTATGTTTCAGCACATAAAGTACTATTTTTCTTGGAAGTTCAACAAGATGTAATCATGGTGTGTTGCGTCATTTTAAAGATCTCGTCGAGCTGATTAATTTGACACTTTGTTTAACAAATTTGCTCTTCATTTGCCGAAGCTATCGAGCTTCAAAGTTTGAAAAGTCACAAAAGTTGTGTGTTTGAGCACATAAAGTACTATTTTTCCTGGAAGTTCAACAAGATGTAATCATAATGTGTTGTGACATCTTCAAAATCTCGTTGAGGTGATTACTTTGACACTTTGTTTAAGAAATTTGGTCCACATATGCCGAAGTTATCGAGCTTCAAAGTTTGAAAAGTCACAAAAGTTGTGTGTTTGAGCACATAAAGTACTATTTTTCTTGGAAGTTCAACAAGATGTAATCATGATGTGTTGTGACATCTTCAAAATCTCGTTGAGGTGATTACTTTGACACTTTGGTTAACAAATTTGGTCCACATTTGCCAAAGTTATCGAGCTTCAAAGTTTGAAAAGTCACAAAATATGTGTGTTTGAGCACATAAAGTACTATTTTTCTTGGAAGTTCAACAAGATGTAATCATGATGTGTTGTGACATCTTCAAAATCTCGTTTAGGTGATTACTTTGACACTATGTTTAAGAAATTTGGTCCACATTTGCCGAAGTTATCGAGCTTCAAAGTTTGAAAAGTCAAAAAATATGTGTGTTTGAGCACATGAAGTACTATTTTTCTTGGAAGTTCAACAAGATGTAATCATGATGTGTTGTGACATCTTTAAAATCTCGTTGAGGTGATTACTTTGACACTTTGTTTAAGAAATTTGGTCCACATTTGCCGAAGTTATCGAGCTTCAAAATTTGAAAAGTCACAAAATATGTGTGTTTGAGCACATAAAGAACTATTTTTCTTGGAAGTTCAACAAGATGCAATCATGATGTGTTGTGACATCTTTAAAATCTCGTTGAGGTGATTACTTTGACACTTTGTTTAAGAAATTTGGTCCACATTTGCCGAAGTTATCGAGCTTCAAAATTTGAAAAGTCACAAAATATGTGTGTTTGAGCACATAAAGTACTATTTTTCTTGGAAATTCAACAAGATGCAATCATGATGTGTTGTGACATCTTCAAAATTTCGTGGAGCTGATTAATTTGACACTTTGTTTAAGAAATGTGGTTCACAATTCCCGAAGTTATCGAGCTTCAAAGTTTGAAAAGTCACAAAAGTTGTGTGTTTGAGCACATAATGTACTATTTTTCTTGGAAGTTCAACAAGGTGCAATGATGATGTGTTGTGTCATTTTAAAGATCTCGTCGAGCTGATTAATTTGACACTTTGGTTAACAAATTTGGTCCACATTTGCCAAAGTTATCGAGCTTCAAAGTTTGAAAAGTCACAAAATATGTGTTTGAGCACATAAAGTACTATTTTTCTTGGAAGTTCAACAAGATGTAGTCATGATGTGTTGTGACATCTTCAAAATCTCGTTTAGGTGATTACTTTGACACTATGTTTAAGAAATTTGGTCCACATTTGCCGAAGTTATCGAGCTTCAAAGTTTGAAAAGTCAAAAAATATGTGTGTTTGAGCACATAAAGTACTATTTTTCTTGGAAATTCAACAAGATGCAATCATGATGTGTTGTGACATATTCAAAATCTCGTCGAGCTGATTAATTTGACACTTTGTTTAACAAATTTGGTCCACATTTGCCGAAGCTATCGAGCTTCAATGTTTGAAAAGTCACAAAAGTTGTGTGTTTGAGCACATAAAGTACTATTTTTCTTGGAAGTTCAACAAGATGTAATCATGGTGTGTTGTGTCATTTTAAAGATCTCGTCGAGCTGATTAATTTGACACTTTGTTTAACAAATTTGGTCTTCATTTGCCGAAGCTATCGAGCTTCAAAGTTTGAAAAGTCACAAAAGTTATATGTTTGAGCACATAAAGTACTATTTTTCTTGGAAGTTCAACAAGATGTAATCATGATGTGTTGTGACATCTTCAAAATCTCGTTGAGGTGATTACTTTGACACTTTGTTTAAGAAATTTGGTCCACATTTGCCGAAGTTATCGAGCTTCTAAGTTTGAAAAGTCACAAAAGTTGTGTGTTTCAGCACATAAAGTACTATTTTTCTTGGAAATTCAACAAGATGCAATCATGATGTGTTGTGACATCTTCAAAATCTCGTTGAGGTGATTAATTTGACACTTTGTTTAACAAATTTGGTCTTCATTTGCCGAAGCTATCGAGCTTCTAAGTTTGAAAAGTCACAAAAGTTGTGTGTTTGAGCACATAAAGAACTATTTTTCTTGGAAGTTCAACAAGATGTAATCATGGTGTGTTGTGTCATTTTAAAGATCTCGTCGAGCTGATTAATTTGACACTTTGTTTAACAAATTTGGTCTTCATATGCCGAAGTTATCGAGCTTCAAAGTTTGAAAAGTCACAAAAGTTGTGTGTTTCAGCACATAAAGTACTATTTTTCTTGGAAATTCAACAAGATGCAATCATGGTGTGTTGTGTCATTTTAAAGATCTCGTCGAGCTGATTAATTTGACACTTTGTTTAACAAATTTGCTCTTCATTTGCCGAAGCTATCGAGCTTCAAAGTTTGAAAAGTCACAAAAGTTGTGTGTTTGAGCACATAAAGTACTATTTTTCCTGGAAGTTCAACAAGATGTAATCATAATGTGTTGTGACATCTTCAAAATCTCGTTGAGGTGATTACTTTGACACTTTGTTTAAGAAATTTGGTCCACATATGCCGAAGTTATCGAGCTTCAAAGTTTGAAAAGTCACAAAAGTTGTGTGTTTGAGCACATAAAGTACTATTTTTCTTGGAAGTTCAACAAGATGTAATCATGATGTGTTGTGACATCTTCAAAATCTCGTTGAGGTGATTACTTTGACACTTTCGTTAACAAATTTGGTCCACATTTGCCAAAGTTATCGAGCTTCAAAGTTTCAAAAGTCACAAAATATGTGTGTTTGAGCACATAAAGTACTATTTTTCTTGGAAGTTCAACAAGATGTAATCATGATGTGTTGTGACATCTTCAAAATCTCGTTTAGGTGATTACTTTGACACTATGTTTAAGAAATTTGGTCCACATTTGCCGAAGTTATCGAGCTTCAAAGTTTGAAAAGTCAAAAAATATGTGTGTTTGAGCACATAAAGTACTATTTTTCTTGGAAATTCAACAAGATGCAATCATGATGTGTTGTGACATATTCAAAATCTCGTCGAGCTGATTAATTTGACACTTTGTTTAACAAATTTGGTCCACATTTGCCGAAGCTATCGAGCTTCAATGTTTGAAAAGTCACAAAAGTTGTGTGTTTGAGCACATAAAGTACTATTTTTCTTGGAAGTTCAACAAGATGTAATCATGGTGTGTTGTGTCATTTTAAAGATCTCGTCGAGCTGATTAATTTGACACTTTGTTTAACAAATTTGGTCTTCATTTGCCGAAGCTATCGAGCTTCAAAGTTTGAAAAGTCACAAAAGTTATGTGTTTGAGCACATAAAGTACTATTTTTCTTGGAAGTTCAACAAGATGTAATCATGATGTGTTGTGACATCTTCAAAATCTCGTTGAGGTGATTACTTTGACACTTTGTTTAAGAAATTTGGTCCACATTTGCCGAAGTTATCGAGCTTCAAAATTTGAAAAGTCACAAAAGTTGTGTGTTTCAGCACATAAAGTACTATTTTTCTTGGAAATTCAACAAGATGCAATCATGATGTGTTGTGACATCTTCAAAATCTCGTTGAGGTGATTAATTTGACACTTTGTTTAACAAATTTGGTCTTCATTTGCCGAAGCTATCGAGCTTCTAAGTTTGAAAAGTCACAAAAGTTGTGTGTTTGAGCACATAAAGAACTATTTTTCTTGGAAGTTCAACAAGATGTAATCATGGTGTGTTGTGTCATTTTAAAGATCTCGTCGAGCTGATTAATTTGACACTTTGTTTAACAAATTTGGTCTTCATTTGCCGAAGCTATCGAGCTTCAAAGTTTGAAAAGTCACAAAAGTTATGTGTTTGAGCACATAAAGTACTATTTTTCTTGGAAGTTCAACAAGATGTAATCATGATGTTTTGTGACATCTTCAAAATCTCGTTGAGGTGATTACTTTGACACTTTGGTTAACAAATTTGGTCCACATTTGCCAAAGTTATCGAGCTTCAAAGTTTGAAAAGTCACAAAAGTTGTATGTTTCAGCACATAAAGTACTATTTTTCTTGGAAGTTCAACAAGATGTAATCATGGTGTGTTGCGTCATTTTAAAGATCTCGTCGAGCTGATTAATTTGACACTTTGTTTAACAAATTTGCTCTTCATTTGCCGAAGCTATCGAGCTTCAAAGTTTGAAAAGTCACAAAAGTTGTGTGTTTGAGCACATAAAGTACTATTTTTCCTGGAAGTTCAACAAGATGTAATCATAATGTGTTGTGACATCTTCAAAATCTCGTTGAGGTGATTACTTTGACACTTTGTTTAAGAAATTTGGTCCACATATGCCGAAGTTATCGAGCTTCAAAGTTTGAAAAGTCACAAAAGTTGTGTGTTTGAGCACATAAAGTACTATTTTTCTTGGAAGTTCAACAAGATGTAATCATGATGTGTTGTGACATCTTCAAAATCTCGTTGAGGTGATTACTTTGACACTTTGGTTAACAAATTTGGTCCACATTTGCCAAAGTTATCGAGCTTCAAAGTTTGAAAAGTCACAAAATATGTGTGTTTGAGCACATAAAGTACTATTTTTCTTGGAAGTTCAACAAGATGTAATCATGATGTGTTGTGACATCTTCAAAATCTCGTTTAGGTGATTACTTTGACACTATGTTTAAGAAATTTGGTCCACATTTGCCGAAGTTATCGAGCTTCAAAGTTTGAAAAGTCAAAAAATATGTGTGTTTGAGCACATGAAGTACTATTTTTCTTGGAAGTTCAACAAGATGTAATCATGATGTGTTGTGACATCTTTAAAATCTCGTTGAGGTGATTACTTTGACACTTTGTTTAAGAAATTTGGTCCACATTTGCCGAAGTTATCGAGCTTCAAAATTTGAAAAGTCACAAAATATGTGTGTTTGAGCACATAAAGAACTATTTTTCTTGGAAGTTCAACAAGATGCAATCATGATGTGTTGTGACATCTTTAAAATCTCGTTGAGGTGATTACTTTGACACTTTGTTTAAGAAATTTGGTCCACATTTGCCGAAGTTATCGAGCTTCAAAATTTGAAAAGTCACAAAATATGTGTGTTTGAGCACATAAAGTACTATTTTTCTTGGAAATTCAACAAGATGCAATCATGATGTGTTGTGACATCTTCAAAATTTCGTGGAGCTGATTAATTTGACACTTTGTTTAAGAAATGTGGTTCACAATTCCCGAAGTTATCGAGCTTCAAAGTTTGAAAAGTCACAAAAGTTGTGTGTTTGAGCACATAATGTACTATTTTTCTTGGAAGTTCAACAAGGTGCAATGATGATGTGTTGTGTCATTTTAAAGATCTCGTCGAGCTGATTAATTTGACACTTTGGTTAACAAATTTGGTCCACATTTGCCAAAGTTATCGAGCTTCAAAGTTTGAAAAGTCACAAAATATGTGTTTGAGCACATAAAGTACTATTTTTCTTGGAAGTTCAACAAGATGTAGTCATGATGTGTTGTGACATCTTCAAAATCTCGTTTAGGTGATTACTTTGACACTATGTTTAAGAAATTTGGTCCACATTTGCCGAAGTTATCGAGCTTCAAAGTTTGAAAAGTCAAAAAATATGTGTGTTTGAGCACATAAAGTACTATTTTTCTTGGAAATTCAACAAGATGCAATCATGATGTGTTGTGACATATTCAAAATCTCGTCGAGCTGATTAATTTGACACTTTGTTTAACAAATTTGGTCTTCATTTGCCGAAGCTATCGAGCTTCAAAGTTTGAAAAGTCACAAAAGTTATATGTTTGAGCACATAAAGTACTATTTTTCTTGGAAGTTCAACAAGATGTAATCATGATGTGTTGTGACATCTTCAAAATCTCGTTGAGGTGATTACTTTGACACTTTGTTTAAGAAATTTGGTCCACATTTGCCGAAGTTATCGAGCTTCTAAGTTTGAAAAGTCACAAAAGTTGTGTGTTTCAGCACATAAAGTACTATTTTTCTTGGAAATTCAACAAGATGCAATCATGATGTGTTGTGACATCTTCAAAATCTCGTTGAGGTGATTAATTTGACACTTTGTTTAACAAATTTGGTCTTCATTTGCCGAAGCTATCGAGCTTCTAAGTTTGAAAAGTCACAAAAGTTGTGTGTTTGAGCACATAAAGAACTATTTTTCTTGGAAGTTCAACAAGATGTAATCATGGTGTGTTGTGTCATTTTAAAGATCTCGTCGAGCTGATTAATTTGACACTTTGTTTAACAAATTTGGTCTTCATATGCCGAAGTTATCGAGCTTCAAAGTTTGAAAAGTCACAAAAGTTGTGTGTTTCAGCACATAAAGTACTATTTTTCTTGGAAATTCAACAAGATGCAATCATGGTGTGTTGTGTCATTTTAAAGATCTCGTCGAGCTGATTAATTTGACACTTTGTTTAACAAATTTGCTCTTCATTTGCCGAAGCTATCGAGCTTCAAAGTTTGAAAAGTCACAAAAGTTGTGTGTTTGAGCACATAAAGTACTATTTTTCCTGGAAGTTCAACAAGATGTAATCATAATGTGTTGTGACATCTTCAAAATCTCGTTGAGGTGATTACTTTGACACTTTGTTTAAGAAATTTGGTCCACATATGCCGAAGTTATCGAGCTTCAAAGTTTGAAAAGTCACAAAAGTTGTGTGTTTGAGCACATAAAGTACTATTTTTCTTGGAAGTTCAACAAGATGTAATCATGATGTGTTGTGACATCTTCAAAATCTCGTTGAGGTGATTACTTTGACACTTTCGTTAACAAATTTGGTCCACATTTGCCAAAGTTATCGAGCTTCAAAGTTTCAAAAGTCACAAAATATGTGTGTTTGAGCACATAAAGTACTATTTTTCTTGGAAGTTCAACAAGATGTAATCATGATGTGTTGTGACATCTTCAAAATCTCGTTTAGGTGATTACTTTGACACTATGTTTAAGAAATTTGGTCCACATTTGCCGAAGTTATCGAGCTTCAAAGTTTGAAAAGTCAAAAAATATGTGTGTTTGAGCACATAAAGTACTATTTTTCTTGGAAATTCAACAAGATGCAATCATGATGTGTTGTGACATATTCAAAATCTCGTCGAGCTGATTAATTTGACACTTTGTTTAACAAATTTGGTCCACATTTGCCGAAGCTATCGAGCTTCAATGTTTGAAAAGTCACAAAAGTTGTGTGTTTGAGCACATAAAGTACTATTTTTCTTGGAAGTTCAACAAGATGTAATCATGGTGTGTTGTGTCATTTTAAAGATCTCGTCGAGCTGATTAATTTGACACTTTGTTTAACAAATTTGGTCTTCATTTGCCGAAGCTATCGAGCTTCAAAGTTTGAAAAGTCACAAAAGTTATGTGTTTGAGCACATAAAGTACTATTTTTCTTGGAAGTTCAACAAGATGTAATCATGATGTGTTGTGACATCTTCAAAATCTCGTTGAGGTGATTACTTTGACACTTTGTTTAAGAAATTTGGTCCACATTTGCCGAAGTTATCGAGCTTCAAAATTTGAAAAGTCACAAAAGTTGTGTGTTTCAGCACATAAAGTACTATTTTTCTTGGAAATTCAACAAGATGCAATCATGATGTGTTGTGACATCTTCAAAATCTCGTTGAGGTGATTAATTTGACACTTTGTTTAACAAATTTGGTCTTCATTTGCCGAAGCTATCGAGCTTCTAAGTTTGAAAAGTCACAAAAGTTGTGTGTTTGAGCACATAAAGAACTATTTTTCTTGGAAGTTCAACAAGATGTAATCATGGTGTGTTGTGTCATTTTAAAGATCTCGTCGAGCTGATTAATTTGACACTTTGTTTAACAAATTTGGTCTTCATTTGCCGAAGCTATCGAGCTTCAAAGTTTGAAAAGTCACAAAAGTTATGTGTTTGAGCACATAAAGTACTATTTTTCTTGGAAGTTCAACAAGATGTAATCATGATGTTTTGTGACATCTTCAAAATCTCGTTGAGGTGATTACTTTGACACTTTGGTTAACAAATTTGGTCCACATTTGCCAAAGTTATCGAGCTTCAAAGTTTGAAAAGTCACAAAAGTTGTATGTTTCAGCACATAAAGTACTATTTTTCTTGGAAGTTCAACAAGATGTAATCATGGTGTGTTGCGTCATTTTAAAGATCTCGTCGAGCTGATTAATTTGACACTTTGTTTAACAAATTTGCTCTTCATTTGCCGAAGCTATCGAGCTTCAAAGTTTGAAAAGTCACAAAAGTTGTGTGTTTGAGCACATAAAGTACTATTTTTCCTGGAAGTTCAACAAGATGTAATCATAATGTGTTGTGACATCTTCAAAATCTCGTTGAGGTGATTACTTTGACACTTTGTTTAAGAAATTTGGTCCACATATGCCGAAGTTATCGAGCTTCAAAGTTTGAAAAGTCACAAAAGTTGTGTGTTTGAGCACATAAAGTACTATTTTTCTTGGAAGTTCAACAAGATGTAATCATGATGTGTTGTGACATCTTCAAAATCTCGTTGAGGTGATTACTTTGACACTTTCGTTAACAAATTTGGTCCACATTTGCCAAAGTTATCGAGCTTCAAAGTTTCAAAAGTCACAAAATATGTGTGTTTGAGCACATAAAGTACTATTTTTCTTGGAAGTTCAACAAGATGTAATCATGATGTGTTGTGACATCTTCAAAATCTCGTTTAGGTGATTACTTTGACACTATGTTTAAGAAATTTGGTCCACATTTGCCGAAGTTATCGAGCTTCAAAGTTTGAAAAGTCAAAAAATATGTGTGTTTGAGCACATAAAGTACTATTTTTCTTGGAAATTCAACAAGATGCAATCATGATGTGTTGTGACATATTCAAAATCTCGTCGAGCTGATTAATTTGACACTTTGTTTAACAAATTTGGTCCACATTTGCCGAAGCTATCGAGCTTCAATGTTTGAAAAGTCACAAAAGTTGTGTGTTTGAGCACATAAAGTACTATTTTTCTTGGAAGTTCAACAAGATGTAATCATGGTGTGTTGTGTCATTTTAAAGATCTCGTCGAGCTGATTAATTTGACACTTTGTTTAACAAATTTGGTCTTCATTTGCCGAAGCTATCGAGCTTCAAAGTTTGAAAAGTCACAAAAGTTATGTGTTTGAGCACATAAAGTACTATTTTTCTTGGAAGTTCAACAAGATGTAATCATGATGTGTTGTGACATCTTCAAAATCTCGTTGAGGTGATTACTTTGACACTTTGTTTAAGAAATTTGGTCCACATTTGCCGAAGTTATCGAGCTTCAAAATTTGAAAAGTCACAAAAGTTGTGTGTTTCAGCACATAAAGTACTATTTTTCTTGGAAATTCAACAAGATGCAATCATGATGTGTTGTGACATCTTCAAAATCTCGTTGAGGTGATTAATTTGACACTTTGTTTAACAAATTTGGTCTTCATTTGCCGAAGCTATCGAGCTTCTAAGTTTGAAAAGTCACAAAAGTTGTGTGTTTGAGCACATAAAGAACTATTTTTCTTGGAAGTTCAACAAGATGTAATCATGGTGTGTTGTGTCATTTTAAAGATCTCGTCGAGCTGATTAATTTGACACTTTGTTTAACAAATTTGGTCTTCATTTGCCGAAGCTATCGAGCTTCAAAGTTTGAAAAGTCACAAAAGTTATGTGTTTGAGCACATAAAGTACTATTTTTCTTGGAAGTTCAACAAGATGTAATCATGATGTTTTGTGACATCTTCAAAATCTCGTTGAGGTGATTACTTTGACACTTTGGTTAACAAATTTGGTCCACATTTGCCAAAGTTATCGAGCTTCAAAGTTTGAAAAGTCACAAAAGTTGTATGTTTCAGCACATAAAGTACTATTTTTCTTGGAAGTTCAACAAGATGTAATCATGGTGTGTTGCGTCATTTTAAAGATCTCGTCGAGCTGATTAATTTGACACTTTGTTTAACAAATTTGCTCTTCATTTGCCGAAGCTATCGAGCTTCAAAGTTTGAAAAGTCACAAAAGTTGTGTGTTTGAGCACATAAAGTACTATTTTTCCTGGAAGTTCAACAAGATGTAATCATAATGTGTTGTGACATCTTCAAAATCTCGTTGAGGTGATTACTTTGACACTTTGTTTAAGAAATTTGGTCCACATATGCCGAAGTTATCGAGCTTCAAAGTTTGAAAAGTCACAAAAGTTGTGTGTTTGAGCACATAAAGTACTATTTTTCTTGGAAGTTCAACAAGATGTAATCATGATGTGTTGTGACATCTTCAAAATCTCGTTGAGGTGATTACTTTGACACTTTGGTTAACAAATTTGGTCCACATTTGCCAAAGTTATCGAGCTTCAAAGTTTGAAAAGTCAAAAAATATGTGTGTTTGAGCACATAAAGTACTATTTTTCTTGGAAATTCAACAAGATGCAATCATGATGTGTTGTGACATATTCAAAATCTCGTCGAGCTGATTAATTTGACACTTTGTTTAACAAATTTGGTCCACATTTGCCGAAGCTATCGAGCTTCAATGTTTGAAAAGTCACAAAAGTTGTGTGTTTGAGCACATAAAGTACTATTTTTCTTGGAAGTTCAACAAGATGTAATCATGGTGTGTTGTGTCATTTTAAAGATCTCGTCGAGCTGATTAATTTGACACTTTGTTTAACAAATTTGGTCTTCATTTGCCGAAGCTATCGAGCTTCAAAGTTTGAAAAGTCACAAAATATGTGTGTTTGAGCACATAAAGTACTATTTTTCTTGGAAGTTCAACAAGATGTAATCATGATGTGTTGTGACATCTTCAAAATCTCGTTGAGGTGATTACTTTGACACTTTGTTTAAGAAATTTGGTCCACATTTGCCGAAGTTATCGAGCTTCAAAATTTGAAAAGTCACAAAAGTTGTGTGTTTCAGCACATAAAGTACTATTTTTCTTGGAAATTCAACAAGATGCAATCATGATGTGTTGTGACATCTTCAAAATCTCGTTGAGGTGATTAATTTGACACTTTGTTTAACAAATTTGGTCTTCATTTGCCGAAGCTATCGAGCTTCTAAGTTTGAAAAGTCACAAAAGTTGTGTGTTTGAGCACATAAAGAACTATTTTTCTTGGAAGTTCAACAAGATGTAATCATGGTGTGTTGTGTCATTTTAAAGATCTCGTCGAGCTGATTAATTTGACACTTTGTTTAACAAATTTGGTCTTCATATGCCGAAGTTATCGAGCTTCAAAGTTTGAAAAGTCACAAAAGTTGTGTGTTTGAGCACATAAAGTACTATTTTTCTTGGAAGTTGAACAAGATGTAATCATGGTGTGTTGTGTCATTTTAAAGATCTCGTCGCGCTGATTAATTTGACACTTTGTTTAACAAATTTGGTCTTCATTTGCCGAAGCTATCGAGCTTCAAAGTTTGAAAAGTCACAAAAGTTGTGTGTTTGAGCACATAAAGTACTATTTTTCCTGGAAGTTCAACAAGCTGTAATCATGATGTGTTGTGACATCTTCAAAATCTCGTTGAGGTGATTACTTTGACACTTTGTTTAAGAAATTTGGTCCACATATGCCGAAGTTATCGAGCTTCAAAGTTTGAAAAGTCACAAAAGTTGTATGTTTCAGCACATAAAGTACTATTTTTCTTGGAAGTTCAACAAGATGTAATCATGGTGTGTTGTGTCATTTTAAAGATCTCGTCGAGCTGATTAATTTGACACTTTGTTTAACCAATTTGGTCTTCATTTGCCGAAGCTATCGAGCTTCAAAGTTTGAAAAGTCACAAAAGTTGTGTGTTTGAGCACATAAAGTACTATTTTTCCTGGAAGTTCAACAAGATGTAATCATGATGTGTTGTGACATCTTCAAAATCTCGTTTAGGTGATTACTTTGACACTATGTTTAAGAAATTTGGTCCACATTTGCCGAAGTTATCGAGCTTCAAAGTTTGAAAAGTCACAAAATATGTGTGTTTGAGCACATAAAGAACTATTTTTCTTGGAAGTTCAACAAGATGCAATCATGATGTGTTGTGACATCTTCAAAATCTCGTCGAGCTGATTAATTTGACACTTTGTTTAACAAATTTGGTCTTCATTTGCAGAAGCTATCGAGCTTCAAAGTTTGAAAAGTCACAAAAGTTGTGTGTTTGAGCACATAAAGTACTATTTTTCTTGGAAGTTCAACAAGATGTAATCATGGTGTGTTGTGTCATTTTAAAGATCTCGTCGAGCTGATTAATTTGACACTTTGTTTAACAAATTTGGTCTTCATTTGCCGAAGCTATCGAGCTTCAAAGTTTGAAAAGTCACAAAAGTTGTGTGTTTGAGCACATAAAGTACTATTTTTCCTGGAAGTTCAACAAGATGTAATCATGATGTGTTGTGACATCTTCAAAATCTCGTTTAGGTGATTACTTTGACACTATGTTTAAGAAATTTGGTCCACATTTGCCGAAGTTATCGAGCTTCAAAGTTTGAAAAGTCACAAAATATGTGTGTTTGAGCACATAAAGTACTATTTTTCTTGGAAATTCAACAAGATGCAATCATGATGTGTTGTGACATATTCAAAATCTCGTCGAGCTGATTAATTTGACACTTTGTTTAACAAATTTGGTCCACATTTGCCGAAGCTATCGAGCTTCAATGTTTGAAAAGTCACAAAAGTTGTGTGTTTGAGCACATAAAGTACTATTTTTCTTGGAAGTTCAACAAGATGTAATCATGGTGTGTTGTGTCATTTTAAAGATCTCGTCGAGCTGATTAATTTGACACTTTGTTTAACAAATTTGGTCTTCATTTGCCGAAGCTATCGAGCTTCAAAGTTTGAAAAGTCACAAAATATGTGTGTTTGAGCACATAAAGTACTATTTTTCTTGGAAGTTCAACAAGATGTAATCATGATGTGTTGTGACATCTTCAAAATCTCGTTGAGGTGATTACTTTGACACTTTGTTTAAGAAATTTGGTCCACATTTGCCGAAGTTATCGAGCTTCAAAATTTGAAAAGTCACAAAAGTTGTGTGTTTCAGCACATAAAGTACTATTTTTCTTGGAAATTCAACAAGATGCAATCATGATGTGTTGTGACATCTTCAAAATCTCGTTGAGGTGATTAATTTGACACTTTGTTTAACAAATTTGGTCTTCATTTGCCGAAGCTATCGAGCTTCTAAGTTTGAAAAGTCACAAAAGTTGTGTGTTTGAGCACATAAAGAACTATTTTTCTTGGAAGTTCAACAAGATGTAATCATGGTGTGTTGTGTCATTTTAAAGATCTCGTCGAGCTGATTAATTTGACACTTTGTTTAACAAATTTGGTCTTCATATGCCGAAGTTATCGAGCTTCAAAGTTTGAAAAGTCACAAAAGTTGTGTGTTTGAGCACATAAAGTACTATTTTTCTTGGAAGTTGAACAAGATGTAATCATGGTGTGTTGTGTCATTTTAAAGATCTCGTCGCGCTGATTAATTTGACACTTTGTTTAACAAATTTGGTCTTCATTTGCCGAAGCTATCGAGCTTCAAAGTTTGAAAAGTCACAAAAGTTGTGTGTTTGAGCACATAAAGTACTATTTTTCCTGGAAGTTCAACAAGCTGTAATCATGATGTGTTGTGACATCTTCAAAATCTCGTTGAGGTGATTACTTTGACACTTTGTTTAAGAAATTTGGTCCACATATGCCGAAGTTATCGAGCTTCAAAGTTTGAAAAGTCACAAAAGTTGTATGTTTCAGCACATAAAGTACTATTTTTCTTGGAAGTTCAACAAGATGTAATCATGGTGTGTTGTGTCATTTTAAAGATCTCGTCGAGCTGATTAATTTGACACTTTGTTTAACCAATTTGGTCTTCATTTGCCGAAGCTATCGAGCTTCAAAGTTTGAAAAGTCACAAAAGTTGTGTGTTTGAGCACATAAAGTACTATTTTTCCTGGAAGTTCAACAAGATGTAATCATGATGTGTTGTGACATCTTCAAAATCTCGTTTAGGTGATTACTTTGACACTATGTTTAAGAAATTTGGTCCACATTTGCCGAAGTTATCGAGCTTCAAAGTTTGAAAAGTCACAAAAGTTGTGTGTTTGAGCACATAAAGTACTATTTTTCTTGGAAGTTCAACAAGATGTAATCATGATGTGTTGTGACATCTTCAAAATCTCGTTGAGGTGATTACTTTGACACTTTGGTTAACAAATTTGGTCCACATTTGCCAAAGTTATCGAGCTTCAAAGTTTGAAAAGTCAAAAAATATGTGTGTTTGAGCACATAAAGTACTATTTTTCTTGGAAATTCAACAAGATGCAATCATGATGTGTTGTGACATATTCAAAATCTCGTCGAGCTGATTAATTTGACACTTTGTTTAACAAATTTGGTCCACATTTGCCGAAGCTATCGAGCTTCAATGTTTGAAAAGTCACAAAAGTTGTGTGTTTGAGCACATAAAGTACTATTTTTCTTGGAAGTTCAACAAGATGTAATCATGGTGTGTTGTGTCATTTTAAAGATCTCGTCGAGCTGATTAATTTGACACTTTGTTTAACAAATTTGGTCTTCATTTGCCGAAGCTATCGAGCTTCAAAGTTTGAAAAGTCACAAAATATGTGTGTTTGAGCACATAAAGTACTATTTTTCTTGGAAGTTCAACAAGATGTAATCATGATGTGTTGTGACATCTTCAAAATCTCGTTGAGGTGATTACTTTGACACTTTGTTTAAGAAATTTGGTCCACATTTGCCGAAGTTATCGAGCTTCAAAATTTGAAAAGTCACAAAAGTTGTGTGTTTCAGCACATAAAGTACTATTTTTCTTGGAAATTCAACAAGATGCAATCATGATGTGTTGTGACATCTTCAAAATCTCGTTGAGGTGATTAATTTGACACTTTGTTTAACAAATTTGGTCTTCATTTGCCGAAGCTATCGAGCTTCTAAGTTTGAAAAGTCACAAAAGTTGTGTGTTTGAGCACATAAAGAACTATTTTTCTTGGAAGTTCAACAAGATGTAATCATGGTGTGTTGTGTCATTTTAAAGATCTCGTCGAGCTGATTAATTTGACACTTTGTTTAACAAATTTGGTCTTCATATGCCGAAGTTATCGAGCTTCAAAGTTTGAAAAGTCACAAAAGTTGTGTGTTTGAGCACATAAAGTACTATTTTTCTTGGAAGTTGAACAAGATGTAATCATGGTGTGTTGTGTCATTTTAAAGATCTCGTCGCGCTGATTAATTTGACACTTTGTTTAACAAATTTGGTCTTCATTTGCCGAAGCTATCGAGCTTCAAAGTTTGAAAAGTCACAAAAGTTGTGTGTTTGAGCACATAAAGTACTATTTTTCCTGGAAGTTCAACAAGCTGTAATCATGATGTGTTGTGACATCTTCAAAATCTCGTTGAGGTGATTACTTTGACACTTTGTTTAAGAAATTTGGTCCACATATGCCGAAGTTATCGAGCTTCAAAGTTTGAAAAGTCACAAAAGTTGTATGTTTCAGCACATAAAGTACTATTTTTCTTGGAAGTTCAACAAGATGTAATCATGGTGTGTTGTGTCATTTTAAAGATCTCGTCGAGCTGATTAATTTGACACTTTGTTTAACCAATTTGGTCTTCATTTGCCGAAGCTATCGAGCTTCAAAGTTTGAAAAGTCACAAAAGTTGTGTGTTTGAGCACATAAAGTACTATTTTTCCTGGAAGTTCAACAAGATGTAATCATGATGTGTTGTGACATCTTCAAAATCTCGTTTAGGTGATTACTTTGACACTATGTTTAAGAAATTTGGTCCACATTTGCCGAAGTTATCGAGCTTCAAAGTTTGAAAAGTCACAAAATATGTGTGTTTGAGCACATAAAGAACTATTTTTCTTGGAAGTTCAACAAGATGCAATCATGATGTGTTGTGACATCTTCAAAATCTCGTCGAGCTGATTAATTTGACACTTTGTTTAACAAATTTGGTCTTCATTTGCAGAAGCTATCGAGCTTCAAAGTTTGAAAAGTCACAAAAGTTGTGTGTTTGAGCACATAAAGTACTATTTTTCTTGGAAGTTCAACAAGATGTAATCATGATGTGTTGTGACATCTTCAAAATCTCGTTTAGGTGATTACTTTGACACTATGTTTAAGAAATTTGGTCCACATTTGCCGAAGTTATCGAGCTTCAAAGTTTGAAAAGTCACAAAATATGTGTGTTTGAGCACATAAAGTACTATTTTTCTTGGAAATTCAACAAGATGCAATCATGATGTGTTGTGACATCTTCAAAATCTCGTCGAGCTGATTAATTTGACACTTTGTTTAACAAATTTGGTCTTCATTTGCCGAAGCTATCGAGCTTCAAAGTTTGAAAAGTCACAAAAGTTGTGTGTTTGAGCACATAAAGTACTATTTTTCTTGGAAATTCAACAAGATGCAATCATGAATTGGTGTGTCATTTTAAAGATCTCGTCGAGCTGATTAATTTGACACTTTGGTTAACAAATTTCGTCCACATTTGCCAAAGTTATCGAGCTTCAAAGTTTGAAAAGTCACAAAATATGTGTGTTTGAGCACATAAAGTACTATTTTTCTTGGAAATTCAACAAGATGCAATCATGATGTGTTGTGACATCTTCAAAATCTCGTCGAGCTGATTAATTTGACACTTTGTTTAACAAATTTGGTCTTCATTTGCCGAAGCTATCGAGCTTCAAAGTTTGAAAAGTCACAAAAGTTGTGTGTTTGAGCACATAAAGTACTATTTTTCTTGGAAATTCAACAAGATGCAATCATGAATTGGTGTGTCATTTTAAAGATCTCGTCGAGCTGATTAATTTGACACTTTGGTTAACAAATTTCGTCCACATTTGCCAAAGTTATCGAGTTTCAAAAATGGAAAAGTCACAAAAGTTGTGTGTTTGAGCACATAAAGTACTATTTTTCTTGGAAATTCAACAAGATGCAATCATGATGTGTTGTGACATCTTCAAAATCTCGTCGAGCTGATTAATTTGACACTTTGTTTAACAAATTTGGTCTTCATTTGCCGAAGCTATCGAGCTTCTAAGTTTGAAAAGTCACAAAAGTTGTGTGTTTGAGCACATAAAGAACTATTTTTCTTGGAAGTTCAACAAGATGCAATCATGATGTGTTGTGACATCTTCAAAATCTCGTCGAGCTGATTAATTTGACACTTTGTTTAACAAATTTGGTCTTCATTTGCCGAAGCTATCGAGCTTCAAAATTTGAAAAGTCACAAAAGTTATATGTTTGAGCACATAAAGTACTATTTTTCTTGGAAGTTCAACAAGATGTAATCATGATGTGTTGTGACATCTTCAAAATCTCGTTGAGGTGATTACTTTGACACTTTGTTTAAGAAATTTGGTCCACATTTGCCGAAGTTATCGAGCTTCAAAATTTGAAAAGTCACAAAAGTTGTGTGTTTCAGCACATAAAGTACTATTTTTCTTGGAAATTCAACAAGATGCAATCATGATGTGTTGTGACATATTCAAAATCTCGTCGAGCTGATTAATTTGACACTTTGTTTAACAAATTTGGTCCACATTTGCCGAAGCTATCGAGCTTCAATGTTTGAAAAGTCACAAAAGTTGTGTGTTTGAGCACATAAAGTACTATTTTTCTTGGAAGTTCAACAAGATGTAATCATGGTGTGTTGTGTCATTTTAAAGATCTCGTCGAGCTGATTAATTTGACACTTTGTTTAACAAATTTGGTCTTCATTTGCCGAAGCTATCGAGCTTCAAAGTTTGAAAAGTCACAAAAGTTATGTGTTTGAGCACATAAAGTACTATTTTTCTTGGAAGTTCAACAAGATGTAATCATGATGTGTTGTGACATCTTCAAAATCTCGTTGAGGTGATTACTTTGACACTTTGTTTAAGAAATTTGGTCCACATTTGCCGAAGTTATCGAGCTTCAAAATTTGAAAAGTCACAAAAGTTGTGTGTTTCAGCACATAAAGTACTATTTTTCTTGGAAATTCAACAAGATGCAATCATGATGTGTTGTGACATCTTCAAAATCTCGTTGAGGTGATTAATTTGACACTTTGTTTAACAAATTTGGTCTTCATTTGCCGAAGCTATCGAGCTTCTAAGTTTGAAAAGTCACAAAAGTTGTGTGTTTGAGCACATAAAGAACTATTTTTCTTGGAAGTTCAACAAGATGTAATCATGGTGTGTTGTGTCATTTTAAAGATCTCGTCGAGCTGATTAATTTGACACTTTGTTTAACAAATTTGGTCTTCATTTGCCGAAGCTATCGAGCTTCAAAGTTTGAAAAGTCACAAAAGTTATGTGTTTGAGCACATAAAGTACTATTTTTCTTGGAAGTTCAACAAGATGTAATCATGATGTTTTGTGACATCTTCAAAATCTCGTTGAGGTGATTACTTTGACACTTTGGTTAACAAATTTGGTCCACATTTGCCAAAGTTATCGAGCTTCAAAGTTTGAAAAGTCACAAAAGTTGAATGTTTCAGCACATAAAGTACTATTTTTCTTGGAAGTTCAACAAGATGTAATCATGGTGTGTTGCGTCATTTTAAAGATCTCGTCGAGCTGATTAATTTGACACTTTGTTTAACAAATTTGCTCTTCATTTGCCGAAGCTATCGAGCTTCAAAGTTTGAAAAGTCACAAAAGTTGTGTGTTTGAGCACATAAAGTACTATTTTTCCTGGAAGTTCAACAAGATGTAATCATAATGTGTTGTGACATCTTCAAAATCTCGTTGAGGTGATTACTTTGACACTTTGTTTAAGAAATTTGGTCCACATATGCCGAAGTTATCGAGCTTCAAAGTTTGAAAAATCACAAAAGTTGTGTGTTTGAGCACATAAAGTACTATTTTTCCTGGAAGTTCAACAAGATGTAATCATAATGTGTTGTGACATCTTCAAAATCTCGTTGAGGTGATTACTTTGACACTTTGTTTAAGAAATTTGGTCCACATATGCCGAAGTTATCGAGCTTCAAAGTTTGAAAAGTCACAAAAGTTGTGTGTTTGAGCACATAAAGTACTATTTTTCTTGAAAGTTCAACAAGATGTAATCATGATGTGTTGTGACATCTTCAAAATCTCGTTGAGGTGATTACTTTGACACTTTGGTTAACAAATTTGGTCCACATTTGCCAAAGTTATCGAGCTTCAAAGTTTGAAAAGTCAAAAAATATGTGTGTTTGAGCACATAAAGTACTATTTTTCTTGGAAATTCAACAAGATGCAATCATGATGTGTTGTGACATATTCAAAATCTCGTCGAGCTGATTAATTTGACACTTTGTTTAACAAATTTGGTCCACATTTGCCGAAGCTATCGAGCTTGAATGTTTGAAAAGTCACAAAAGTTGTGTGTTTGAGCACATAAAGTACTATTTTTCTTGGAAGTTCAACAAGATGTAATCATGGTGTGTTGTGTCATTTTAAAGATCTCGTCGAGCTGATTAATTTGACACTATGTTTAACAAATTTTGGTCTTCATTTGCCGAAGCTATCGAGCTTCAAAGTTTGAAAAGTCACAAAAGTTATATGTTTGAGCACATAAAGTACTATTTTTCTTGGAAGTTCAACAAGATGTAATCATGATGTGTTGTGACATCTTCAAAATCTCGTTGAGGTGATTACTTTGACACTTTGTTTAAGAAATTTGGTCCACATTTGCCGAAGTTATCGAGCTTCAAAATTTGAAAAGTCACAAAAGTTGTGTGTTTCAGCACATAAAGTACTATTTTTCTTGGAAATTCAACAAGATGCAATCATGATGTGTTGTGACATCTTCAAAATCTCGTTGAGGTGATTAATTTGACACTTTGTTTAACAAATTTGGTCTTCATTTGCCGAAGCTATCGAGCTTCTAAGTTTGAAAAGTCACAAAAGTTGTGTGTTTGAGCACATAAAGAACTATTTTTCTTGGAAGTTCAACAAGATGTAATCATGGTGTGTTGTGTCATTTTAAAGATCTCGTCGAGCTGATTAATTTGACACTTTGTTTAACAAATTTGGTCTTCATATGCCGAAGTTATCGAGCTTCAAAGTTTGAAAAGTCACAAAAGTTGTGTGTTTGAGCACATAAAGTACTATTTTTCTTGGAAGTTCAACAAGATGTAATCATGGTGTGTTGTGTCATTTTAAAGATCTCGTCGAGCTGATTAATTTGACACTTTGTTTAACAAATTTAGTCTTCATTTGCCGAAGCTATCGAGCTTCAAAGTTTGAAAAGTCACAAAAGTTGTGTGTTTGAGCACATAAAGTACTATTTTTCCTGGAAGTTCAACAAGCTGTAATCATGATGTGTTGTGACATCTTCAAAATCTCGTTGAGGTGATTACTTTGACACTTTGTTTAAGAAATTTGGTCCACATATGCCGAAGTTATCGAGCTTCAAAGTTTGAAAAGTCACAAAAGTTGTATGTTTCAGCACATAAAGTACTATTTTTCTTGGAAGTTCAACAAGATGTAATCATGGTGTGTTGTGTCATTTTAAAGATCTCGTCGAGCTGATTAATTTGACACTTTGTTTAACAAATTTGGTCTTCATTTGCCGAAGCTATCGAGCTTCAAAGTTTGAAAAGTCACAAAAGTTGTGTGTTTGAGCACATAAAGTACTATTTTTCCTGGAAGTTCAACAAGATGTAATCATGATGTGTTGTGACATCTTCAAAATCTCGTCGAGCTGATTAATTTGACACTTTGTTTAACAAATTTGGTCTTCATTTGCAGAAGCTATCGAGCTTCAAAGTTTGAAAAGTCACAAAAGTTGTGTGTTTGAGCACATAAAGTACTATTTTTCTTGGAAGTTCAACAAGATGTAATCATGATGTGTTGTGACATCTTCAAAATCTCGTTTAGGTGATTACTTTGACACTATGTTTAAGAAATTTGGTCCACATTTGCCGAAGTTATCGAGCTTCAAAGTTTGAAAAGTCACAAAATATGTGTGTTTGAGCACATAAAGTACTATTTTTCTTGGAAATTCAACAAGATGCAATCATGATGTGTTGTGACATCTTCAAAATCTCGTCGAGCTGATTAATTTGACACTTTGTTTAACAAATTTGGTCTTCATTTGCCGAAGCTATCGAGCTTCAAAGTTTGAAAAGTCACAAAAGTTGTGTGTTTGAGCACATAAAGTACTATTTTTCTTGGAAATTCAACAAGATGCAATCATGAATTGGTGTGTCATTTTAAAGATCTCGTCGAGCTGATTAATTTGACACTTTGGTTAACAAATTTCGTCCACATTTGCCAAAGTTATCGAGCTTCAAAAGTGGAAAAGTCACAAAAGTTGTGTGTTTGAGCACATAAAGTACTATTTTTCTTGGAAATTCAACAAGATGCAATCATGATGTGTTGTGACATCTTCAAAATCTCGTCGAGCTGATTAATTTGACACTTTGTTTAACAAATTTGGTCTTCATTTGCCGAAGCTATCGAGCTTCTAAGTTTGAAAAGTCACAAAAGTTGTGTGTTTGAGCACATAAAGAACTATTTTTCTTGGAAGTTCAACAAGATGCAATCATGATGTGTTGTGACATCTTCAAAATCTCGTCGAGCTGATTAATTTGACACTTTGTTTAACAAATTTGGTCTTCATTTGCCGAAGCTATCGAGCTTCAAAATTTGAAAAGTCACAAAAGTTATATGTTTGAGCACATAAAGTACTATTTTTCTTGGAAGTTCAACAAGATGTAATCATGATGTGTTGTGACATCTTCAAAATCTCGTTGAGGTGATTAATTTGACACTTTGGTTAACAAATTTGGTCCACATTTGCCAAAGTTATCGAGCTTCAAAGTTTTAAAAGTCACAAAAGTTGTGTGTTTGAGCACATAAAGAACTATTTTTCTTGGAAGTTCAACAAGATGTAATCATGGTGTGTTGTGTCATTTTAAAGATCTCGTCGAGCTGATTAATTTGACACTTTGTTTAACAAATTTGGTCTTCATATGCCGAAGTTATCTAGCTTCAAAGTTTGAAAAGTCACAAAAGTTGTGTGTTTCAGCACATAAAGTACTATTTTTCTTGGAAATTCAACAAGATGCAATCATGATGTGTTGTGACATCTTCAAAATCTCGTTGAGGTGATTAATTTGACACTTTGGTTAACAAATTTGGTCCACATTTGCCAAAGTTATCGAGCTTCAAAGTTTTAAAAGTCACAAAAGTTGTGTGTTTGAGCACATAAAGTACTATTTTTCTTGGAAGTTCAACAAGATGTAATCATGATGTGTTGTGACATCTTCAAAATCTCGTTGAGGTGATTACTTTGACACTTTGTTTAAGAAATTTGGTCCACATTTGCCGAAGTTATCGAGCTTCAAAATTTGAAAAGTCACAAAATATGTGTGTTTGAGCACATAAAGTACTATTTTTCTTGGAAATTCAACAAGATGCAATCATGATGTGTTGTGACATCTTCAAAATTTCGTGGAGCTGATTAATTTGACACTTTGTTTAAGAAATGTGGTTCACAATTCCCGAAGTTATCGAGCTTCAAAGTTTGAAAAGTCACAAAAGTTGTGTGTTTGAGCACATAATGTACTATTTTTCTTGGAAGTTCAACAAGGTGCAATGATGATGTGTTGTGTCATTTTAAAGATCTCGTCGAGCTGATTAATTTGTCACTTTGGTTAACAAATTTGGTCCACATTTGCCAAAGTTATCGAGCTTCAAAGTTTGAAAAGTCACAAAATATGTGTGTTTGAGCACATAAAGTACTATTTTTCTTGGAAGTTCAACAAGATGTAATCATGATGTGTTGTGACATCTTCAAAATCTCGTTTAGGTGATTACTTTGACACTATGTTTAAGAAATTTGGTCCACATTTGCCGAAGTTATCGAGCTTCAAAGTTTGAAAAGTCAAAAAATATGTGTGTTTGAGCACATAAAGTACTATTTTTCTTGGAAATTCAACAAGATGCAATCATGATTTGTTGTGACATATTCAAAATCTCGTCGAGCTGATTAATTTGACACTTTGTTTAACAAATTTGGTCTTCATTTGCCGAAGCTATCGAGCTTCAATGTTTGAAAAGTCACAAAAGTTGTGTGTTTGAGCACATAAAGTACTATTTTTCTTGGAAGTTCAACAAGATGTAATCATGATGTGTTGTGACATCTTCAAAATCTCGTTGAGGTGATTACTTTGACACTTTGTTTAAGAAATTTGGTCCACATTTGCCGAAGTTATCGAGCTTCAAAATTTGAAAAGTCACAAAAGTTGTGTGTTTGAGCACATAAAGTACTATTTTTCTTGGAAGTTCAACAAGATGTAATCATGGTGTGTTGTGTCATTTTAAAGATCTCGTCGAGCTGATTAATTTGACACTTTGTTTAACAAATTTGGTCTTCATTTGCCGAAGCTATCGAGCTTCAAAGTTTGAAAAGTCACAAAAGTTGTGTGTTTGAGCACATAAAGTACTATTTTTCCTGGAAGTTCAACAAGATGTAATCATGATGTGTTGTGACATCTTCAAAATCTCGTTGAGGTGATTACTTTGACACTTTGTTTAAGAAATTTGGTCCACATATGCCGAAGTTATCGAGCTTCAAAGTTTGAAAAGTCACAAAAGTTGTATGTTTCAGCACATAAAGTACTATTTTTCTTGGAAGTTCAACAAGATGTAATCATGGTGTGTTGTGTCATTTTAAAGATCTCGTCGAGCTGATTAATTTGACACTTTGTTTAACAAATTTGGTCTTCATTTGCCGAAGCTATCGAGCTTCAAAGTTTGAAAAGTCACAAAAGTTGTGTGTTTGAGCACATAAAGTACTATTTTTCCTGGAAGTTCAACAAGATGTAATCATGATGTGTTGTGACATCTTCAAAATCTCGTTTAGGTGATTACTTTGACACTATGTTTAAGAAATTTGGTCCACATTTGCCGAAGTTATCGAGCTTCAAAGTTTGAAAAGTCACAAAATATGTGTGTTTGAGCACATAAAGAACTATTTTTCTTGGAAGTTCAACAAGATGCAATCATGATGTGTTGTGACATCTTCAAAATCTCGTCGAGCTGATTAATTTGACACTTTGTTTAACAAATTTGGTCTTCATTTGCAGAAGCTATCGAGCTTCAAAGTTTGAAAAGTCACAAAAGTTGTGTGTTTGAGCACATAAAGTACTATTTTTCTTGGAAGTTCAACAAGATGTAATCATGATGTGTTGTGACATCTTCAAAATCTCGTTTAGGTGATTACTTTGACACTATGTTTAAGAAATTTGGTCCACATTTGCCGAAGTTATCGAGCTTCAAAGTTTGAAAAGTCACAAAATATGTGTGTTTGAGCACATAAAGTACTATTTTTCTTGGAAATTCAACAAGATGCAATCATGATGTGTTGTGACATCTTCAAAATCTCGTCGAGCTGATTAATTTGACACTTTGTTTAACAAATTTGGTCTTCATTTGCCGAAGCTATCGAGCTTCAAAGTTTGAAAAGTCACAAAAGTTGTGTGTTTGAGCACATAAAGTACTATTTTTCTTGGAAATTCAACAAGATGCAATCATGAATTGGTGTGACATTTTAAAGATCTCGTCGAGCTGATTAATTTGACACTTTGGTTAACAAATTTCGTCCACATTTGCCAAAGTTATCGAGCTTCAAAAGTGGAAAAGTCACAAAAGTTGTGTGTTTGAGCACATAAAGTACTATTTTTCCTGGAAGTTCAACAAGATGTAATCATGATGTGTTGTGACATCTTCAAAATCTCGTTGAGGTGATTACTTTGACACTTTGTTTAAGAAATTTGGTCCACATTTGCCGAAGTTATCGAGCTTCAAAATTTGAAAAGTCACAAAAGTTGTGTGTTTGAGCACATAAAGTACTATTTTTCTTGGAAGTTCAACAAGATGTAATCATGGTGTGTTGTGTCATTTTAAAGATCTCGTCGAGCTGATTAATTTGACACTTTGTTTAACAAATTTGGTCTTCATTTGCCGAAGCTATCGAGCTTCAAAGTTTGAAAAGTCACAAAAGTTATGTGTTTGAGCACATAAAGTACTATTTTTCTTGGAAGTTCAACAAGATGTAATCATGATGTGTTGTGACATCTTCAAAATCTCGTTGAGGTGATTACTTTGACACTTTGTTTAAGAAATTTGGTCCACATTTGCCGAAGTTATCGAGCTTCAAAATTTGAAAAGTCACAAAAGTTGTGTGTTTGAGCACATAAAGTACTATTTTTCTTGGAAGTTCAACAAGATGTAATCATGGTGTGTTGTGTCATTTTAAAGATCTCGTCGAGCTGATTAATTTGACACTTTGTTTAACAAATTTGGTCTTCATTTGCCGAAGCTATCGAGCTTCAAAGTTTGAAAAGTCACAAAAGTTGTGTGTTTGAGCACATAAAGTACTATTTTTCCTGGAAGTTCAACAAGATGTAATCATGATGTGTTGTGACATCTTCAAAATCTCGTTGAGGTGATTACTTTGACACTTTGTTTAAGAAATTTGGTCCACATATGCCGAAGTTATCGAGCTTCAAAGTTTGAAAAGTCACAAAAGTTGTATGTTTCAGCACATAAAGCACTATTTTTCTTGGAAGTTCAACAAGATGTAATCATGGTGTGTTGTGTCATTTTAAAGATCTCGTCGAGCTGATTAATTTGACACTTTGTTTAACAAATTTGGTCTTCATTTGCCGAAGCTATCGAGCTTCAAAGTTTGAAAAGTCACAAAAGTTGTGTGTTTGAGCACATAAAGTACTATTTTTCCTGGAAGTTCAACAAGATGTAATCATGATGTGTTGTGACATCTTCAAAATCTCGTTTAGGTGATTACTTTGACACTATGTTTAAGAAATTTGGTCCACATTTGCCGAAGTTATCGAGCTTCAAAGTTTGAAAAGTCACAAAATATGTGTGTTTGAGCACATAAAGAACTATTTTTCTTGGAAGTTCAACAAGATGCAATCATGATGTGTTGTGACATCTTCAAAATCTCGTCGAGCTGATTAATTTGACACTTTGTTTAACAAATTTGGTCTTCATTTGCAGAAGCTATCGAGCTTCAAAGTTTGAAAAGTCACAAAAGTTGTGTGTTTGAGCACATAAAGTACTATTTTTCTTGGAAGTTCAACAAGATGTAATCATGATGTGTTGTGACATCTTCAAAATCTCGTTTAGGTGATTACTTTGACACTATGTTTAAGAAATTTGGTCCACATTTGCCGAAGTTATCGAGCTTCAAAGTTTGAAAAGTCACAAAATATGTGTGTTTGAGCACATAAAGTACTATTTTTCTTGGAAATTCAACAAGATGCAATCATGATGTGTTGTGACATCTTCAAAATCTCGTCGAGCTGATTAATTTGACACTTTGTTTAACAAATTTGGTCTTCATTTGCCGAAGCTATCGAGCTTCAAAGTTTGAAAAGTCACAAAAGTTGTGTGTTTGAGCACATAAAGTACTATTTTTCTTGGAAATTCAACAAGATGCAATCATGAATTGGTGTGTCATTTTAAAGATCTCGTCGAGCTGATTAATTTGACACTTTGGTTAACAAATTTCGTCCACATTTGCCAAAGTTATCGAGCTTCAAAAGTGGAAAAGTCACAAAAGTTGTGTGTTTGAGCACATAAAGTACTATTTTTCCTGGAAGTTCAACAAGCTGTAATCATGATGTGTTGTGACATCTTCAAAATCTCGTTGAGGTGATTACTTTGACACTTTGTTTAAGAAATTTGGTCCACATATGCCGAAGTTATCGAGCTTCAAAGTTTGAAAAGTCACAAAAGTTGTATGTTTCAGCACATAAAGTACTATTTTTCTTGGAAGTTCAACAAGATGTAATCATGGTGTGTTGTGTCATTTTAAAGATCTCGTCGAGCTGATTAATTTGACACTTTGTTTAACAAATTTGGTCTTCATTTGCCGAAGCTATCGAGCTTCAAAGTTTGAAAAGTCACAAAAGTTGTGTGTTTGAGCACATAAAGTACTATTTTTCCTGGAAGTTCAACAAGATGTAATCATGATGTGTTGTGACATCTTCAAAATCTCGTTTAGGTGATTACTTTGACACTATGTTTAAGAAATTTGGTCCACATTTGCCGAAGTTATCGAGCTTCAAAGTTTGAAAAGTCACAAAATATGTGTGTTTGAGCACATAAAGAACTATTTTTCTTGGAAGTTCAACAAGATGCAATCATGATGTGTTGTGACATCTTCAAAATCTCGTCGAGCTGATTAATTTGACACTTTGTTTAACAAATTTGGTCTTCATTTGCAGAAGCTATCGAGCTTCAAAGTTTGAAAAGTCACAAAAGTTGTGTGTTTGAGCACATAAAGTACTATTTTTCTTGGAAGTTCAACAAGATGTAATCATGATGTGTTGTGACATCTTCAAAATCTCGTTTAGGTGATTACTTTGACACTATGTTTAAGAAATTTGGTCCACATTTGCCGAAGTTATCGAGCTTCAAAGTTTGAAAAGTCACAAAATATGTGTGTTTGAGCACATAAAGTACTATTTTTCTTGGAAATTCAACAAGATGCAATCATGATGTGTTGTGACATCTTCAAAATCTCGTCGAGCTGATTAATTTGACACTTTGTTTAACAAATTTGGTCTTCATTTGCCGAAGCTATCGAGCTTCAAAGTTTGAAAAGTCACAAAAGTTGTGTGTTTGAGCACATAAAGTACTATTTTTCTTGGAAATTCAACAAGATGCAATCATGAATTGGTGTGTCATTTTAAAGATCTCGTCGAGCTGATTAATTTGACACTTTGGTTAACAAATTTCGTCCACATTTGCCAAAGTTATCGAGCTTCAAAAGTGGAAAAGTCACAAAAGTTGTGTGTTTGAGCACATAAAGTACTATTTTTCTTGGAAATTCAACAAGATGCAATCATGATGTGTTGTGACATCTTCAAAATCTCGTCGAGCTGATTAATTTGACACTTTGTTTAACAAATTTGGTCTTCATTTGCCGAAGCTATCGAGCTTCTAAGTTTGAAAAGTCACAAAAGTTGTGTGTTTGAGCACATAAAGAACTATTTTTCTTGGAAGTTCAACAAGATGCAATCATGATGTGTTGTGACATCTTCAAAATCTCGTCGAGCTGATTAATTTGACACTTTGTTTAACAAATTTGGTCTTCATTTGCCGAAGCTATCGAGCTTCAAAATTTGAAAAGTCACAAAAGTTATATGTTTGAGCACATAAAGTACTATTTTTCTTGGAAGTTCAACAAGATGTAATCATGATGTGTTGTGACATCTTCAAAATCTCGTTGAGGTGATTAATTTGACACTTTGGTTAACAAATTTGGTCCACATTTGCCGAAGTTATCGAGCTTCAAAATTTGAAAAGTCACAAAAGTTGTGTGTTTGAGCACATAAAGTACTATTTTTCTTGGAAGTTCAACAAGATGTAATCATGGTGTGTTGTGTCATTTTAAAGATCTCGTCGAGCTGATTAATTTGACACTTTGTTTAACAAATTTGGTCTTCATTTGCCGAAGCTATCGAGCTTCAAAGTTTGAAAAGTCACAAAAGTTGTGTGTTTGAGCACATAAAGTACTATTTTTCCTGGAAGTTCAACAAGATGTAATCATGATGTGTTGTGACATCTTCAAAATCTCGTTTAGGTGATTACTTTGACACTATGTTTAAGAAATTTGGTCCACATTTGCCGAAGTTATCGAGCTTCAAAGTTTGAAAAGTCACAAAATATGTGTGTTTGAGCACATAAAGAACTATTTTTCTTGGAAGTTCAACAAGATGCAATCATGATGTGTTGTGACATCTTCAAAATCTCGTCGAGCTGATTAATTTGACACTTTGTTTAACAAATTTGGTCTTCATTTGCAGAAGCTATCGAGCTTCAAAGTTTGAAAAGTCACAAAAGTTGTGTGTTTGAGCACATAAAGTACTATTTTTCTTGGAAGTTCAACAAGATGTAATCATGATGTGTTGTGACATCTTCAAAATCTCGTTTAGGTGATTACTTTGACACTATGTTTAAGAAATTTGGTCCACATTTGCCGAAGTTATCGAGCTTCAAAGTTTGAAAAGTCACAAAATATGTGTGTTTGAGCACATAAAGTACTATTTTTCTTGGAAATTCAACAAGATGCAATCATGATGTGTTGTGACATCTTCAAAATCTCGTCGAGCTGATTAATTTGACACTTTGTTTAACAAATTTGGTCTTCATTTGCCGAAGCTATCGAGCTTCAAAGTTTGAAAAGTCACAAAAGTTGTGTGTTTGAGCACATAAAGTACTATTTTTCTTGGAAATTCAACAAGATGCAATCATGAATTGGTGTGTCATTTTAAAGATCTCGTCGAGCTGATTAATTTGACACTTTGGTTAACAAATTTCGTCCACATTTGCCAAAGTTATCGAGCTTCAAAAGTGGAAAAGTCACAAAAGTTGTGTGTTTGAGCACATAAAGTACTATTTTTCTTGGAAATTCAACAAGATGCAATCATGATGTGTTGTGACATCTTCAAAATCTCGTCGAGCTGATTAATTTGACACTTTGTTTAACAAATTTGGTCTTCATTTGCCGAAGCTATCGAGCTTCTAAGTTTGAAAAGTCACAAAAGTTGTGTGTTTGAGCACATAAAGAACTATTTTTCTTGGAAGTTCAACAAGATGCAATCATGATGTGTTGTGACATCTTCAAAATCTCGTCGAGCTGATTAATTTGACACTTTGTTTAACAAATTTGGTCTTCATTTGCCGAAGCTATCGAGCTTCAAAATTTGAAAAGTCACAAAAGTTATATGTTTGAGCACATAAAGTACTATTTTTCTTGGAAGTTCAACAAGATGTAATCATGATGTGTTGTGACATCTTCAAAATCTCGTTGAGGTGATTAATTTGACACTTTGGTTAACAAATTTGGTCCACATTTGCCGAAGTTATCGAGCTTCAAAATTTGAAAAGTCACAAAAGTTGTGTGTTTGAGCACATAAAGTACTATTTTTCTTGGAAGTTCAACAAGATGTAATCATGGTGTGTTGTGTCATTTTAAAGATCTCGTCGAGCTGATTAATTTGACACTTTGTTTAACAAATTTGGTCTTCATTTGCCGAAGCTATCGAGCTTCAAAGTTTGAAAAGTCACAAAAGTTGTGTGTTTGAGCACATAAAGTACTATTTTTCCTGGAAGTTCAACAAGATGTAATCATGATGTGTTGTGACATCTTCAAAATCTCGTTGAGGTGATTACTTTGACACTTTGTTTAAGAAATTTGGTCCACATATGCCGAAGTTATCGAGCTTCAAAGTTTGAAAAGTCACAAAAGTTGTATGTTTCAGCACATAAAGTACTATTTTTCTTGGAAGTTCAACAAGATGTAATCATGGTGTGTTGTGACATCTTCAAAATCTCGTTTAGGTGATTACTTTGACACTATGTTTAAGAAATTTGGTCCACATTTGCCGAAGTTATCGAGCTTCAAAGTTTGAAAAGTCACAAAATATGTGTGTTTGAGCACATAAAGAACTATTTTTCTTGGAAGTTCAACAAGATGCAATCATGATGTGTTGTGACATCTTCAAAATCTCGTCGAGCTGATTAATTTGACACTTTGTTTAACAAATTTGGTCTTCATTTGCAGAAGCTATCGAGCTTCAAAGTTTGAAAAGTCACAAAAGTTGTGTGTTTGAGCACATAAAGTACTATTTTTCTTGGAAGTTCAACAAGATGTAATCATGATGTGTTGTGACATCTTCAAAATCTCGTTTAGGTGATTACTTTGACACTATGTTTAAGAAATTTGGTCCACATTTGCCGAAGTTATCGAGCTTCAAAGTTTGAAAAGTCACAAAATATGTGTGTTTGAGCACATAAAGTACTATTTTTCTTGGAAATTCAACAAGATGCAATCATGATGTGTTGTGACATCTTCAAAATCTCGTCGAGCTGATTAATTTGACACTTTGTTTAACAAATTTGGTCTTCATTTGCCGAAGCTATCGAGCTTCAAAGTTTGAAAAGTCACAAAAGTTGTGTGTTTGAGCACATAAAGTACTATTTTTCTTGGAAATTCAACAAGATGCAATCATGAATTGGTGTGTCATTTTAAAGATCTCGTCGAGCTGATTAATTTGACACTTTGGTTAACAAATTTCGTCCACATTTGCCAAAGTTATCGAGCTTCAAAAGTGGAAAAGTCACAAAAGTTGTGTGTTTGAGCACATAAAGTACTATTTTTCTTGGAAATTCAACAAGATGCAATCATGATGTGTTGTGACATCTTCAAAATCTCGTCGAGCTGATTAATTTGACACTTTGTTTAACAAATTTGGTCTTCATTTGCCGAAGCTATCGAGCTTCTAAGTTTGAAAAGTCACAAAAGTTGTGTGTTTGAGCACATAAAGAACTATTTTTCTTGGAAGTTCAACAAGATGCAATCATGATGTGTTGTGACATCTTCAAAATCTCGTCGAGCTGATTAATTTGACACTTTGTTTAACAAATTTGGTCTTCATTTGCCGAAGCTATCGAGCTTCAAAATTTGAAAAGTCACAAAAGTTATATGTTTGAGCACATAAAGTACTATTTTTCTTGGAAGTTCAACAAGATGTAATCATGATGTGTTGTGACATCTTCAAAATCTCGTTGAGGTGATTAATTTGACACTTTGGTTAACAAATTTGGTCCACATTTGCCGAAGTTATCGAGCTTCAAAATTTGAAAAGTCACAAAAGTTGTGTGTTTGAGCACATAAAGTACTATTTTTCTTGGAAGTTCAACAAGATGTAATCATGGTGTGTTGTGTCATTTTAAAGATCTCGTCGAGCTGATTAATTTGACACTTTGTTTAACAAATTTGGTCTTCATTTGCCGAAGCTATCGAGCTTCAAAGTTTGAAAAGTCACAAAAGTTGTGTGTTTGAGCACATAAAGTACTATTTTTCCTGGAAGTTCAACAAGATGTAATCATGATGTGTTGTGACATCTTCAAAATCTCGTTGAGGTGATTACTTTGACACTTTGTTTAAGAAATTTGGTCCACATATGCCGAAGTTATCGAGCTTCAAAGTTTGAAAAGTCACAAAAGTTGTATGTTTCAGCACATAAAGTACTATTTTTCTTGGAAGTTCAACAAGATGTAATCATGGTGTGTTGTGTCATTTTAAAGATCTCGTCGAGCTGATTAATTTGACACTTTGTTTAACAAATTTGGTCTTCATTTGCCGAAGCTATCGAGCTTCAAAGTTTGAAAAGTCACAAAAGTTGTGTGTTTGAGCACATAAAGTACTATTTTTCCTGGAAGTTCAACAAGATGTAATCATGATGTGTTGTGACATCTTCAAAATCTCGTTTAGGTGATTACTTTGACACTATGTTTAAGAAATTTGGTCCACATTTGCCGAAGTTATCGAGCTTCAAAGTTTGGAAAGTCACAAAATATGTGTGTTTGAGCACATAAAGAACTATTTTTCTTGGAAGTTCAACAAGATGCAATCATGATGTGTTGTGACATCTTCAAAATCTCGTCGAGCTGATTAATTTGACACTTTGTTTAACAAATTTGGTCTTCATTTGCAGAAGCTATCGAGCTTCAAAGTTTGAAAAGTCACAAAAGTTGTGTGTTTGAGCACATAAAGTACTATTTTTCTTGGAAGTTCAACAAGATGTAATCATGATGTGTTGTGACATCTTCAAAATCTCGTTTAGGTGATTACTTTGACACTATGTTTAAGAAATTTGGTCCACATTTGCCGAAGTTATCGAGCTTCAAAGTTTGAAAAGTCACAAAATATGTGTGTTTGAGCACATAAAGAACTATTTTTCTTGGAAGTTCAACAAGATGCAATCATGATGTGTTGTGACATCTTCAAAATCTCGTCGAGCTGATTAATTTGACACTTTGTTTAACAAATTTGGTCTTCATTTGCAGAAGCTATCGAGCTTCAAAGTTTGAAAAGTCACAAAAGTTGTGTGTTTGAGCACATAAAGTACTATTTTTCTTGGAAGTTCAACAAGATGTAATCATGATGTGTTGTGACATCTTCAAAATCTCGTTTAGGTGATTACTTTGACACTATGTTTAAGAAATTTGGTCCACATTTGCCGAAGTTATCGAGCTTCAAAGTTTGAAAAGTCACAAAATATGTGTGTTTGATCACATAAAGTACTATTTTTCTTGGAAATTCAACAAGATGCAATCATGATGTGTTGTGACATCTTCAAAATCTCGTCGAGCTGATTAATTTGACACTTTGTTTAACAAATTTGGTCTTCATTTGCCGAAGCTATCGAGCTTCAAAGTTTGAAAAGTCACAAAAGTTGTGTGTTTGAGCACATAAAGTACTATTTTTCTTGGAAATTCAACAAGATGCAATCATGAATTGGTGTGTCATTTTAAAGATCTCGTCGAGCTGATTAATTTGACACTTTGGTTAACAAATTTCGTCCACATTTGCCAAAGTTATCGAGCTTCAAAAGTGGAAAAGTCACAAAAGTTGTGTGTTTGAGCACATAAAGTACTATTTTTCTTGGAAATTCAACAAGATGCAATCATGATGTGTTGTGACATCTTCAAAATCTCGTCGAGCTGATTAATTTGACACTTTGTTTAACAAATTTGGTCTTCATTTGCCGAAGCTATCGAGCTTCTAAGTTTGAAAAGTCACAAAAGTTGTGTGTTTGAGCACATAAAGAACTATTTTTCTTGGAAGTTCAACAAGATGCAATCATGATGTGTTGTGACATCTTCAAAATCTCGTCGAGCTGATTAATTTGACACTTTGTTTAACAAATTTGGTCTTCATTTGCCGAAGCTATCGAGCTTCAAAATTTGAAAAGTCACAAAAGTTATATGTTTGAGCACATAAAGTACTATTTTTCTTGGAAGTTCAACAAGATGTAATCATGATGTGTTGTGACATCTTCAAAATCTCGTTGAGGTGATTAATTTGACACTTTGGTTAACAAATTTGGTCCACATTTGCCGAAGTTATCGAGCTTCAAAATTTGAAAAGTCACAAAAGTTGTGTGTTTGAGCACATAAAGTACTATTTTTCTTGGAAGTTCAACAAGATGTAATCATGGTGTGTTGTGTCATTTTAAAGATCTCGTCGAGCTGATTAATTTGACACTTTGTTTAACAAATTTGGTCTTCATTTGCCGAAGCTATCGAGCTTCAAAGTTTGAAATGTCACAAAAGTTGTGTGTTTGAGCACATAAAGTACTATTTTTCCTGGAAGTTCAACAAGATGTAATCATGATGTGTTGTGACATCTTCAAAATCTCGTTGAGGTGATTACTTTGACACTTTGTTTAAGAAATTTGGTCCACATATGCCGAAGTTATCGAGCTTCAAAGTTTGAAAAGTCACAAAAGTTGTATGTTTCAGCACATAAAGTACTATTTTTCTTGGAAGTTCAACAAGATGTAATCATGGTGTGTTGTGTCATTTTAAAGATCTCGTCGAGCTGATTAATTTGACACTTTGTTTAACAAATTTGGTCTTCATTTGCCGAAGCTATCGAGCTTCAAAGTTTGAAAAGTCACAAAAGTTGTGTGTTTGAGCACATAAAGAACTATTTTTCTTGGAAGTTCAACAAGATGCAATCATGATGTGTTGTGACATCTTCAAAATCTCGTCGAGCTGATTAATTTGACACTTTGTTTAACAAATTTGGTCTTCATTTGCAGAAGCTATCGAGCTTCAAAGTTTGAAAAGTCACAAAAGTTGTGTGTTTGAGCACATAAAGTACTATTTTTCTTGGAAGTTCAACAAGATGTAATCATGATGTGTTGTGACATCTTCAAAATCTCGTTTAGGTGATTACTTTGACACTATGTTTAAGAAATTTGGTCCACATTTGCCGAAGTTATCGAGCTTCAAAGTTTGAAAAGTCACAAAATATGTGTGTTTGAGCACATAAAGTACTATTTTTCTTGGAAATTCAACAAGATGCAATCATGATGTGTTGTGACATCTTCAAAATCTCGTCGAGCTGATTAATTTGACACTTTGTTTAACAAATTTGGTCTTCATTTGCCGAAGCTATCGAGCTTCAAAGTTTGAAAAGTCACAAAAGTTGTGTGTTTGAGCACATAAAGTACTATTTTTCTTGGAAATTCAACAAGATGCAGTCATGAATTGGTGTGTCATTTTAAAGATCTCGTCGAGCTGATTAATTTGACACTTTGGTTAACAAATTTCGTCCACATTTGCCAAAGTTATCGAGCTTCAAAAGTGGAAAAGTCACAAAAGTTGTGTGTTTGAGCACATAAAGTACTATTTTTCCTGGAAGTTCAACAAGCTGTAATCATGATGTGTTGTGACATCTTCAAAATCTCGTTGAGGTGATTACTTTGACACTTTGTTTAAGAAATTTGGTCCACATATGCCGAAGTTATCGAGCTTCAAAGTTTGAAAAGTCACAAAAGTTGTATGTTTCAGCACATAAAGTACTATTTTTCTTGGAAGTTCAACAAGATGTAATCATGGTGTGTTGTGTCATTTTAAAGATCTCGTCGAGCTGATTAATTTGACACTTTGTTTAACAAATTTGGTCTTCATTTGCCGAAGCTATCGAGCTTCAAAGTTTGAAAAGTCACAAAAGTTGTGTGTTTGAGCACATAAAGTACTATTTTTCCTGGAAGTTCAACAAGATGTAATCATGATGTGTTGTGACATCTTCAAAATCTCGTTTAGGTGATTACTTTGACACTATGTTTAAGAAATTTGGTCCACATTTGCCGAAGTTATCGAGCTTCAAAGTTTGAAAAGTCACAAAATATGTGTGTTTGAGCACATAAAGAACTATTTTTCTTGGAAGTTCAACAAGATGCAATCATGATGTGTTGTGACATCTTCAAAATCTCGTCGAGCTGATTAATTTGACACTTTGTTTAACAAATTTGGTCTTCATTTGCAGAAGCTATCGAGCTTCAAAGTTTGAAAAGTCACAAAAGTTGTGTGTTTGAGCACATAAAGTACTATTTTTCTTGGAAGTTCAACAAGATGTAATCATGATGTGTTGTGACATCTTCAAAATCTCGTTTAGGTGATTACTTTGACACTATGTTTAAGAAATTTGGTCCACATTTGCCGAAGTTATCGAGCTTCAAAGTTTGAAAAGTCACAAAATATGTGTGTTTGAGCACATAAAGTACTATTTTTCTTGGAAATTCAACAAGATGCAATCATGATGTGTTGTGACATCTTCAAAATCTCGTCGAGCTGATTAATTTGACACTTTGTTTAACAAATTTGGTCTTCATTTGCCGAAGCTATCGAGCTTCAAAGTTTGAAAAGTCACAAAAGTTGTGTGTTTGAGCACATAAAGTACTATTTTTCTTGGAAATTCAACAAGATGCAATCATGAATTGGTGTGTCATTTTAAAGATCTCGTCGAGCTGATTAATTTGACACTTTGGTTAACAAATTTCGTCCACATTTGCCAAAGTTATCGAGCTTCAAAAGTGGAAAAGTCACAAAAGTTGTGTGTTTGAGCACATAAAGTACTATTTTTCTTGGAAATTCAACAAGATGCAATCATGATGTGTTGTGACATCTTCAAAATCTCGTCGAGCTGATTAATTTGACACTTTGTTTAACAAATTTGGTCTTCATTTGCCGAAGCTATCGAGCTTCTAAGTTTGAAAAGTCACAAAAGTTGTGTGTTTGAGCACATAAAGAACTATTTTTCTTGGAAGTTCAACAAGATGCAATCATGATGTGTTGTGACATCTTCAAAATCTCGTCGAGCTGATTAATTTGACACTTTGTTTAACAAATTTGGTCTTCATTTGCCGAAGCTATCGAGCTTCAAAATTTGAAAAGTCACAAAAGTTATATGTTTGAGCACATAAAGTACTATTTTTCTTGGAAGTTCAACAA
This sequence comes from Euwallacea fornicatus, assembly GCF_040115645.1. Lineage (NCBI taxonomy): Eukaryota > Metazoa > Arthropoda > Insecta > Coleoptera > Curculionidae > Euwallacea > Euwallacea fornicatus. Next base: position 995,378 of record NW_027096016.1, on the reverse strand, counting down.
GATGTAATCATGATGTGTTGTGACATCTTCAAAATCTCGTTGAGGTGATTAATTTGACACTTTGGTTAACAAATTTGGTCCACATTTGCCAAAGTTATCGAGCTTCAAAGTTTTAAAAGTCACAAAAGTTGTGTGTTTGAGCACATAAAGAACTATTTTTCTTGGAAGTTCAACAAGATGTAATCATGGTGTGTTGTGTCATTTTAAAGATCTCGTCGAGCTGATTAATTTGACACTTTGTTTAACAAATTTGGTCTTCATATGCCGAAGTTATCGAGCTTCAAAGTTTGAAAAGTCACAAAAGTTGTGTGTTTCAGCACATAAAGTACTATTTTTCTTGGAAATTCAACAAGATGCAATCATGATGTGTTGTGACATCTTCAAAATCTCGTTGAGGTGATTAATTTGACACTTTGGTTAACAAATTTGGTCCACATTTGCCAAAGTTATCGAGCTTCAAAGTTTTAAAAGTCACAAAAGTTGTGTGTTTGAGCACATAAAGTACTATTTTTCTTGGAAGTTCAACAAGATGTAATCATGATGTGTTGTGACATCTTCAAAATCTCGTTGAGGTAATTACTTTGACACTTTGTTTAAGAAATTTGGTCCACATTTGCCGAAGTTATCGAGCTTCAAAATTTGAAAAGTCACAAAATATGTGTGTTTGAGCACATAAAGTACTATTTTTCTTGGAAATTCAACAAGATGCAATCATGATGTGTTGTGACATCTTCAAAATTTCGTGGAGCTGATTAATTTGACACTTTGTTTAAGAAATGTGGTTCACAATTCCCGAAGTTATCGAGCTTCAAAGTTTGAAAAGTCACAAAAGTTGTGTGTTTGAGCACATAATGTACTATTTTTCTTGGAAGTTCAACAAGGTGCAATGATGATGTGTTGTGTCATTTTAAAGATCTCGTCGAGCTGATTAATTTGTCACTTTGGTTAACAAATTTGGTCCACATTTGCCAAAGTTATCGAGCTTCAAAGTTTGAAAAGTCACAAAATATGTGTGTTTGAGCACATAAAGTACTATTTTTCTTGGAAGTTCAACAAGATGTAATCATGATGTGTTGTGACATCTTCAAAATCTCGTTTAGGTGATTACTTTGACACTATGTTTAAGAAATTTGGTCCACATTTGCCGAAGTTATCGAGCTTCAAAGTTTGAAAAGTCAAAAAATATGTGTGTTTGAGCACATAAAGTACTATTTTTCTTGGAAATTCAACAAGATGCAATCATGATTTGTTGTGACATATTCAAAATCTCGTCGAGCTGATTAATTTGACACTTTGTTTAACAAATTTGGTCTTCATTTGCCGAAGCTATCGAGCTTCAATGTTTGAAAAGTCACAAAAGTTGTGTGTTTGAGCACATAAAGTACTATTTTTCTTGGAAGTTCAACAAGATGTAATCATGATGTGTTGTGACATCTTCAAAATCTCGTTGAGGTGATTACTTTGACACTTTGTTTAAGAAATTTGGTCCACATTTGCCGAAGTTATCGAGCTTCAAAATTTGAAAAGTCACAAAAGTTGTGTGTTTGAGCACATAAAGTACTATTTTTCTTGGAAGTTCAACAAGATGTAATCATGGTGTGTTGTGTCATTTTAAAGATCTCGTCGAGCTGATTAATTTGACACTTTGTTTAACAAATTTGGTCTTCATTTGCCGAAGCTATCGAGCTTCAAAGTTTGAAAAGTCACAAAAGTTATGTGTTTGAGCACATAAAGTACTATTTTTCTTGGAAGTTCAACAAGATGTAATCATGATGTGTTGTGACATCTTCAAAATCTCGTTGAGGTGATTACTTTGACACTTTGTTTAAGAAATTTGGTCCACATTTGCCGAAGTTATCGAGCTTCAAAATTTGAAAAGTCACAAAAGTTGTGTGTTTGAGCACATAAAGTACTATTTTTCTTGGAAGTTCAACAAGATGTAATCATGGTGTGTTGTGTCATTTTAAAGATCTCGTCGAGCTGATTAATTTGACACTTTGTTTAACAAATTTGGTCTTCATTTGCCGAAGCTATCGAGCTTCAAAGTTTGAAAAGTCACAAAAGTTGTGTGTTTGAGCACATAAAGTACTATTTTTCCTGGAAGTTCAACAAGATGTAATCATGATGTGTTGTGACATCTTCAAAATCTCGTTGAGGTGATTACTTTGACACTTTGTTTAAGAAATTTGGTCCACATATGCCGAAGTTATCGAGCTTCAAAGTTTGAAAAGTCACAAAAGTTGTATGTTTCAGCACATAAAGTACTATTTTTCTTGGAAGTTCAACAAGATGTAATCATGGTGTGTTGTGTCATTTTAAAGATCTCGTCGAGCTGATTAATTTGACACTTTGTTTAACAAATTTGGTCTTCATTTGCCGAAGCTATCGAGCTTCAAAGTTTGAAAAGTCACAAAAGTTGTGTGTTTGAGCACATAAAGTACTATTTTTCCTGGAAGTTCAACAAGATGTAATCATGATGTGTTGTGACATCTTCAAAATCTCGTTTAGGTGATTACTTTGACACTATGTTTAAGAAATTTGGTCCACATTTGCCGAAGTTATCGAGCTTCAAAGTTTGAAAAGTCACAAAATATGTGTGTTTGAGCACATAAAGAACTATTTTTCTTGGAAGTTCAACAAGATGCAATCATGATGTGTTGTGACATCTTCAAAATCTCGTCGAGCTGATTAATTTGACACTTTGTTTAACAAATTTGGTCTTCATTTGCCGAAGCTATCGAGCTTCAAAGTTTGAAAAGTCACAAAAGTTGTGTGTTTGAGCACATAAAGTACTATTTTTCTTGGAAATTCAACAAGATGCAATCATGAATTGGTGTGTCATTTTAAAGATCTCGTCGAGCTGATTAATTTGACACTTTGGTTAACAAATTTCGTCCACATTTGCCAAAGTTATCGAGCTTCAAAAGTGGAAAAGTCACAAAAGTTGTGTGTTTGAGCACATAAAGTACTATTTTTCTTGGAAATTCAACAAGATGCAATCATGATGTGTTGTGACATCTTCAAAATCTCGTCGAGCTGATTAATTTGACACTTTGTTTAACAAATTTGGTCTTCATTTGCCGAAGCTATCGAGCTTCTAAGTTTGAAAAGTCACAAAAGTTGTGTGTTTGAGCACATAAAGAACTATTTTTCTTGGAAGTTCAACAAGATGCAATCATGATGTGTTGTGACATCTTCAAAATCTCGTCGAGCTGATTAATTTGACACTTTGTTTAACAAATTTGGTCTTCATTTGCCGAAGCTATCGAGCTTCAAAATTTGAAAAGTCACAAAAGTTATATGTTTGAGCACATAAAGTACTATTTTTCTTGGAAGTTCAACAAGATGTAATCATGATGTGTTGTGACATCTTCAAAATCTCGTTGAGGTGATTACTTTGACACTTTGTTTAAGAAATTTGGTCCACATTTGCCGAAGTTATCGAGCTTCAAAATTTGAAAAGTCACAAAAGTTGTGTGTTTCAGCACATAAAGTACTATTTTTCTTGGAAATTCAACAAGATGCAATCATGATGTGTTGTGACATCTTCAAAATCTCGTTGAGGTGATTAATTTGACACTTTGTTTAACAAATTTGGTCTTCATTTGCCGAAGCTATCGAGCTTCTAAGTTTGAAAAGTCACAAAAGTTGTGTGTTTGAGCACATAAAGAACTATTTTTCTTGGAAGTTCAACAAGATGTAATCATGGTGTGTTGTGTCATTTTAAAGATCTCGTCGAGCTGATTAATTTGACACTTTGTTTAACAAATTTGGTCTTCATTTGCCGAAGCTATCGAGCTTCAAAGTTTGAAAAGTCACAAAAGTTATGTGTTTGAGCACATAAAGTACTATTTTTCTTGGAAATTCAACAAGATGCAATCATGATGTGTTGTGACATCTTCAAAATCTCGTTGAGGTGATTAATTTGACACTTTGTTTAACAAATTTGGTCTTCATTTGCCGAAGCTATCGAGCTTCTAAGTTTGAAAAGTCACAAAAGTTGTGTGTTTCAGCACATAAAGTACTATTTTTCTTGGAAATTCAACAAGATGCAATCATGATGTGTTGTGACATCTTCAAAATCTCGTTGAGGTGATTAATTTGACACTTTGGTTAACAAATTTGGTCCACATTTGCCAAAGTTATCGAGCTTCAAAGTTTGGAAAGTCACAAAAGTTGTGTGTTTGAGCACATAAAGTACTATTTTTCTTGGAAGTTCAACAAGATGTAATCATGATGTGTTGTGACATCTTCAAAATCTCGTTGAGGTGATTACTTTGACACTTTGTTTAAGAAATTTGGTCCACATTTGCCGAAGTTATCGAGCTTCAAAATTTGAAAAGTCACAAAATATGTGTGTTTGAGCACATAAAGTACTATTTTTCTTGGAAATTCAACAAGATGCAATCATGATGTGTTGTGACATCTTCAAAATTTCGTGGAGCTGATTAATTTGACACTTTGTTTAAGAAATGTGGTTCACAATTCCCGAAGTTATCGAGCTTCAAAGTTTGAAAAGTCACAAAAGTTGTGTGTTTGAGCACATAATGTACTATTTTTCTTGGAAGTTCAACAAGGTGCAATGATGATGTGTTGTGTCATTTTAAAGATCTCGTCGAGCTGATTAATTTGTCACTTTGGTTAACAAATTTGGTCCACATTTGCCAAAGTTATCGAGCTTCAAAGTTTGAAAAGTCACAAAATATGTGTGTTTGAGCACATAAAGTACTATTTTTCTTGGAAGTTCAACAAGATGTAATCATGATGTGTTGTGACATCTTCAAAATCTCGTTTAGGTGATTACTTTGACACTATGTTTAAGAAATTTGGTCCACATTTGCCGAAGTTATCGAGCTTCAAAGTTTGAAAAGTCAAAAAATATGTGTGTTTGAGCACATAAAGTACTATTTTTCTTGGAAATTCAACAAGATGCAATCATGATTTGTTGTGACATATTCAAAATCTCGTCGAGCTGATTAATTTGACACTTTGTTTAACAAATTTGGTCTTCATTTGCCGAAGCTATCGAGCTTCAATGTTTGAAAAGTCACAAAAGTTGTGTGTTTGAGCACATAAAGTACTATTTTTCTTGGAAGTTCAACAAGATGTAATCATGATGTGTTGTGTCATTTTAAAGATCTCGTCGAGCTGATTAATTTGACACTTTGTTTAACAAATTTGGTCTTCATTTGCCGAAGCTATCGAGCTTCAAAGTTTGAAAAGTCACAAAAGTTATGTGTTTGAGCACATAAAGTACTATTTTTCTTGGAAGTTCAACAAGATGTAATCATGATGTGTTGTGACATCTTCAAAATCTCGTTGAGGTGATTACTTTGACACTTTGTTTAAGAAATTTGGTCCACATTTGCCGAAGTTATCGAGCTTCAAAATTTGAAAAGTCACAAAAGTTGTGTGTTTGAGCACATAAAGTACTATTTTTCTTGGAAGTTCAACAAGATGTAATCATGGTGTGTTGTGTCATTTTAAAGATCTCGTCGAGCTGATTAATTTGACACTTTGTTTAACAAATTTGGTCTTCATTTGCCGAAGCTATCGAGCTTCAAAGTTTGAAAAGTCACAAAAGTTGTGTGTTTGAGCACATAAAGTACTATTTTTCTTGGAAGTTCAACAAGATGTAATCATGATGTGTTGTGACATCTTCAAAATCTCGTTGAGGTGATTAATTTGACACTTTGTTTAACAAATTTGGTCTTCATTTGCCGAAGCTATCGAGCTTCTAAGTTTGAAAAGTCACAAAAGTTGTGTGTTTGAGCACATAAAGAACTATTTTTCTTGGAAGTTCAACAAGATGTAATCATGGTGTGTTGTGTCATTTTAAAGATCTCGTCGAGCTGATTAATTTGACACTTTGTTTAAGAAATTTGGTCCACATTTGCCGAAGTTATCGAGCTTCAAAATTTGAAAAGTCACAAAAGTTGTGTGTTTCAGCATATAAAGTACTATTTTTCTTGGAAATTCAACAAGATGCAATCATGATGTGTTGTGACATCTTCAAAATCTCGTTGAGGTGATTAATTTGACACTTTGTTTAACAAATTTGGTCTTCATTTGCCGAAGCTATCGAGCTTCTAAGTTTGAAAAGTCACAAAAGTTGTGTGTTTCAGCACATAAAGTACTATTTTTCTTGGAAATTCAACAAGATGCAATCATGATGTGTTGTGACATCTTCAAAATCTCGTTGAGGTGATTAATTTGACACTTTGGTTAACAAATTTGGTCCACATTTGCCAAAGTTATCGAGCTTCAAAGTTTGGAAAGTCACAAAAGTTGTGTGTTTGAGCACATAAAGTACTATTTTTCTTGGAAGTTCAACAAGATGTAATCATGATGTGTTGTGACATCTTCAAAATCTCGTTGAGGTGATTACTTTGACACTTTGTTTAAGAAATTTGGTCCACATTTGCCGAAGTTATCGAGCTTCAAAATTTGAAAAGTCACAAAATATGTGTGTTTGAGCACATAAAGTACTATTTTTCTTGGAAATTCAACAAGATGCAATCATGATGTGTTGTGACATCTTCAAAATTTCGTGGAGCTGATTAATTTGACACTTTGTTTAAGAAATGTGGTTCACAATTCCCGAAGTTATCGAGCTTCAAAGTTTGAAAAGTCACAAAAGTTGTGTGTTTGAGCACATAATGTACTATTTTTCTTGGAAGTTCAACAAGGTGCAATGATGATGTGTTGTGTCATTTTAAAGATCTCGTCGAGCTGATTAATTTGTCACTTTGGTTAACAAATTTGGTCCACATTTGCCAAAGTTATCGAGCTTCAAAGTTTGAAAAGTCACAAAATATGTGTGTTTGAGCACATAAAGTACTATTTTTCTTGGAAGTTCAACAAGATGTAATCATGATGTGTTGTGACATCTTCAAAATCTCGTTTAGGTGATTACTTTGACACTATGTTTAAGAAATTTGGTCCACATTTGCCGAAGTTATCGAGCTTCAAAGTTTGAAAAGTCAAAAAATATGTGTGTTTGAGCACATAAAGTACTATTTTTCTTGGAAATTCAACAAGATGCAATCATGATTTGTTGTGACATATTCAAAATCTCGTCGAGCTGATTAATTTGACACTTTGTTTAACAAATTTGGTCTTCATTTGCCGAAGCTATCGAGCTTCAATGTTTGAAAAGTCACAAAAGTTGTGTGTTTGAGCACATAAAGTACTATTTTTCTTGGAAGTTCAACAAGATGTAATCATGATGTGTTGTGTCATTTTAAAGATCTCGTCGAGCTGATTAATTTGACACTTTGTTTAACAAATTTGGTCTTCATTTGCCGAAGCTATCGAGCTTCAAAGTTTGAAAAGTCACAAAAGTTATGTGTTTGAGCACATAAAGTACTATTTTTCTTGGAAGTTCAACAAGATGTAATCATGATGTGTTGTGACATCTTCAAAATCTCGTTGAGGTGATTACTTTGACACTTTGTTTAAGAAATTTGGTCCACATTTGCCGAAGTTATCGAGCTTCAAAATTTGAAAAGTCACAAAAGTTGTGTGTTTGAGCACATAAAGTACTATTTTTCTTGGAAATTCAACAAGATGCAATCATGATGTGTTGTGACATCTTCAAAATTTCGTGGAGCTGATTAATTTGACACTTTGTTTAAGAAATGTGGTTCACAATTCCCGAAGTTATCGAGCTTCAAAGTTTGAAAAGTCACAAAAGTTGTGTGTTTGAGCACATAAAGTACTATTTTTCTTGGAAGTTCAACAAGATGTAATCATGATGTGTTGTGACATCTTCAAAATCTCGTTGAGGTGATTAATTTGACACTTTGTTTAACAAATTTGGTCTTCATTTGCCGAAGCTATCGAGCTTCTAAGTTTGAAAAGTCACAAAAGTTGTGTGTTTGAGCACATAAAGAACTATTTTTCTTGGAAGTTCAACAAGATGTAATCATGGTGTGTTGTGTCATTTTAAAGATCTCGTCGAGCTGATTAATTTGACACTTTGTTTAAGAAATTTGGTCCACATTTGCCGAAGTTATCGAGCTTCAAAGTTTGAAAAGTCACAAAATATGTGTGTTTGAGCACATAAAGTACTATTTTTCTTGGAAGTTCAACAAGATGTAATCATGATGTGTTGTGACATCTTCAAAATCTCGTTTAGGTGATTACTTTGACACTATGTTTAAGAAATTTGGTCCACATTTGCCGAAGTTATCGAGCTTCAAAGTTTGAAAAGTCAAAAAATATGTGTGTTTGAGCACATAAAGTACTATTTTTCTTGGAAATTCAACAAGATGCAATCATGATTTGTTGTGACATATTCAAAATCTCGTCGAGCTGATTAATTTGACACTTTGTTTAACAAATTTGGTCTTCATTTGCCGAAGCTATCGAGCTTCAATGTTTGAAAAGTCACAAAAGTTGTGTGTTTGAGCACATAAAGTACTATTTTTCTTGGAAGTTCAACAAGATGTAATCATGATGTGTTGTGTCATTTTAAAGATCTCGTCGAGCTGATTAATTTGACACTTTGTTTAACAAATTTGGTCTTCATTTGCCGAAGCTATCGAGCTTCAAAGTTTGAAAAGTCACAAAAGTTATGTGTTTGAGCACATAAAGTACTATTTTTCTTGGAAGTTCAACAAGATGTAATCATGATGTGTTGTGACATCTTCAAAATCTCGTTGAGGTGATTACTTTGACACTTTGTTTAAGAAATTTGGTCCACATTTGCCGAAGTTATCGAGCTTCAAAATTTGAAAAGTCACAAAAGTTGTGTGTTTGAGCACATAAAGTACTATTTTTCTTGGAAGTTCAACAAGATGTAATCATGGTGTGTTGTGTCATTTTAAAGATCTCGTCGAGCTGATTAATTTGACACTTTGTTTAACAAATTTGGTCTTCATTTGCCGAAGCTATCGAGCTTCAAAGTTTGAAAAGTCACAAAAGTTGTGTGTTTGAGCACATAAAGTACTATTTTTCTTGGAAGTTCAACAAGATGTAATCATGATGTGTTGTGACATCTTCAAAATCTCGTTGAGGTGATTAATTTGACACTTTGTTTAACAAATTTGGTCTTCATTTGCCGAAGCTATCGAGCTTCTAAGTTTGAAAAGTCACAAAAGTTGTGTGTTTGAGCACATAAAGAACTATTTTTCTTGGAAGTTCAACAAGATGTAATCATGGTGTGTTGTGTCATTTTAAAGATCTCGTCGAGCTGATTAATTTGACACTTTGTTTAAAAAATTTGGTCCACATTTGCCGAAGTTATCGAGCTTCAAAATTTGAAAAGTCACAAAAGTTGTGTGTTTCAGCATATAAAGTACTATTTTTCTTGGAAATTCAACAAGATGCAATCATGATGTGTTGTGACATCTTCAAAATCTCGTTGAGGTGATTAATTTGACACTTTGTTTAACAAATTTGGTCTTCATTTGCCGAAGCTATCGAGCTTCTAAGTTTGAAAAGTCACAAAAGTTGTGTGTTTCAGCACATAAAGTACTATTTTTCTTGGAAATTCAACAAGATGCAATCATGATGTGTTGTGACATCTTCAAAATCTCGTTGAGGTGATTAATTTGACACTTTGGTTAACAAATTTGGTCCACATTTGCCAAAGTTATCGAGCTTCAAAGTTTGGAAAGTCACAAAAGTTGTGTGTTTGAGCACATAAAGTACTATTTTTCTTGGAAGTTCAACAAGATGTAATCATGATGTGTTGTGACATCTTCAAAATCTCGTTGAGGTGATTACTTTGACACTTTGTTTAAGAAATTTGGTCCACATTTGCCGAAGTTATCGAGCTTCAAAATTTGAAAAGTCACAAAATATGTGTGTTTGAGCACATAAAGTACTATTTTTCTTGGAAATTCAACAAGATGCAATCATGATGTGTTGTGACATCTTCAAAATTTCGTGGAGCTGATTAATTTGACACTTTGTTTAAGAAATGTGGTTCACAATTCCCGAAGTTATCGAGCTTCAAAGTTTGAAAAGTCACAAAAGTTGTGTGTTTGAGCACATAATGTACTATTTTTCTTGGAAGTTCAACAAGGTGCAATGATGATGTGTTGTGTCATTTTAAAGATCTCGTCGAGCTGATTAATTTGTCACTTTGGTTAACAAATTTGGTCCACATTTGCCAAAGTTATCGAGCTTCAAAGTTTGAAAAGTCACAAAATATGTGTGTTTGAGCACATAAAGTACTATTTTTCTTGGAAGTTCAACAAGATGTAATCATGATGTGTTGTGACATCTTCAAAATCTCGTTTAGGTGATTACTTTGACACTATGTTTAAGAAATTTGGTCCACATTTGCCGAAGTTATCGAGCTTCAAAGTTTGAAAAGTCAAAAAATATGTGTGTTTGAGCACATAAAGTACTATTTTTCTTGGAAATTCAACAAGATGCAATCATGATTTGTTGTGACATATTCAAAATCTCGTCGAGCTGATTAATTTGACACTTTGTTTAACAAATTTGGTCTTCATTTGCCGAAGCTATCGAGCTTCAATGTTTGAAAAGTCACAAAAGTTGTGTGTTTGAGCACATAAAGTACTATTTTTCTTGGAAGTTCAACAAGATGTAATCATGATGTGTTGTGTCATTTTAAAGATCTCGTCGAGCTGATTAATTTGACACTTTGTTTAACAAATTTGGTCTTCATTTGCCGAAGCTATCGAGCTTCAAAGTTTGAAAAGTCACAAAAGTTATGTGTTTGAGCACATAAAGTACTATTTTTCTTGGAAGTTCAACAAGATGTAATCATGATGTGTTGTGACATCTTCAAAATCTCGTTGAGGTGATTACTTTGACACTTTGTTTAAGAAATTTGGTCCACATTTGCCGAAGTTATCGAGCTTCAAAATTTGAAAAGTCACAAAAGTTGTGTGTTTGAGCACATAAAGTACTATTTTTCTTGGAAGTTCAACAAGATGTAATCATGGTGTGTTGTGTCATTTTAAAGATCTCGTCGAGCTGATTAATTTGACACTTTGTTTAACAAATTTGGTCTTCATTTGCCGAAGCTATCGAGCTTCAAAGTTTGAAAAGTCACAAAAGTTATGTGTTTGAGCACATAAAGTACTATTTTTCTTGGAAGTTCAACAAGATGTAATCATGATGTGTTGTGACATCTTCAAAATCTCGTTGAGGTGATTACTTTGACACTTTGTTTAAGAAATTTGGTCCACATTTGCCGAAGTTATCGAGCTTCAAAATTTGAAAAGTCACAAAAGTTGTGTGTTTGAGCACATAAAGTACTATTTTTCTTGGAAGTTCAACAAGATGTAATCATGGTGTGTTGTGTCATTTTAAAGATCTCGTCGAGCTGATTAATTTGACACTTTGTTTAACAAATTTGGTCTTCATTTGCCGAAGCTATCGAGCTTCAAAGTTTGAAAAGTCACAAAAGTTGTGTGTTTGAGCACATAAAGTACTATTTTTCCTGGAAGTTCAACAAGATGTAATCATGATGTGTTGTGACATCTTCAAAATCTCGTTGAGGTGATTACTTTGACACTTTGTTTAAGAAATTTGGTCCACATATGCCGAAGTTATCGAGCTTCAAAGTTTGAAAAGTCACAAAAGTTGTATGTTTCAGCACATAAAGTACTATTTTTCTTGGAAGTTCAACAAGATGTAATCATGGTGTGTTGTGTCATTTTAAAGATCTCGTCGAGCTGATTAATTTGACACTTTGTTTAACAAATTTGGTCTTCATTTGCCGAAGCTATCGAGCTTCAAAGTTTGAAAAGTCACAAAAGTTGTGTGTTTGAGCACATAAAGTACTATTTTTCCTGGAAGTTCAACAAGATGTAATCATGATGTGTTGTGACATCTTCAAAATCTCGTTTAGGTGATTACTTTGACACTATGTTTAAGAAATTTGGTCCACATTTGCCGAAGTTATCGAGCTTCAAAGTTTGAAAAGTCACAAAATATGTGTGTTTGAGCACATAAAGAACTATTTTTCTTGGAAGTTCAACAAGATGCAATCATGATGTGTTGTGACATCTTCAAAATCTCGTCGAGCTGATTAATTTGACACTTTGTTTAACAAATTTGGTCTTCATTTGCAGAAGCTATCGAGCTTCAAAGTTTGAAAAGTCACAAAAGTTGTGTGTTTGAGCACATAAAGTACTATTTTTCTTGGAAGTTCAACAAGATGTAATCATGATGTGTTGTGACATCTTCAAAATCTCGTTTAGGTGATTACTTTGACACTATGTTTAAGAAATTTGGTCCACATTTGCCGAAGTTATCGAGCTTCAAAGTTTGAAAAGTCACAAAATATGTGTGTTTGAGCACATAAAGTACTATTTTTCTTGGAAATTCAACAAGATGCAATCATGATGTGTTGTGACATCTTCAAAATCTCGTCGAGCTGATTAATTTGACACTTTGTTTAACAAATTTGGTCTTCATTTGCCGAAGCTATCGAGCTTCAAAGTTTGAAAAGTCACAAAAGTTGTGTGTTTGAGCACATAAAGAACTATTTTTCTTGGAAGTTCAACAAGATGTAATCATGGTGTGTTGTGTCATTTTAAAGATCTCGTCGAGCTGATTAATTTGACACTTTGTTTAACAAATTTGGTCTTCATTTGCCGAAGCTATCGAGCTTCAAAGTTTGAAAAGTCACAAAAGTTATGTGTTTGAGCACATAAAGTACTATTTTTCTTGGAAGTTCAACAAGATGTAATCATGATGTTTTGTGACATCTTCAAAATCTCGTTGAGGTGATTACTTTGACACTTTGGTTAACAAATTTGGTCCACATTTGCCAAAGTTATCGAGCTTCAAAGTTTGAAAAGTCACAAAAGTTGTATGTTTCAGCACATAAAGTACTATTTTTCTTGGAAGTTCAACAAGATGTAATCATGGTGTGTTGTGTCATTTTAAAGATCTCGTCGAGCTGATTAATTTGACACTTTGTTTAACAAATTTGCTCTTCATTTGCCGAAGCTATCGAGCTTCAAAGTTTGAAAAGTCACAAAAGTTGTGTGTTTGAGCACATAAAGTACCATTTTTCCTGGAAGTTCAACAAGATGTAATCTTAATGTGTTGTGACATCTTCAAAATCTCGTTGAGGTGATTACTTTGACACTTTGTTTAAGAAATTTGGTCCACATATGCCGAAGTTATCGAGCTTCAAAGTTTGAAAAGTCACAAAAGTTGTGTGTTTGAGCACATAAAGTACTATTTTTCTTGGAAGTTCAACAAGATGTAATCATGATGTGTTGTGACATCTTCAAAATCTCGTTGAGGTGATTAATTTGACACTTTGTTTAACAAATTTGGTCTTCATTTGCCGAAGCTATCGAGCTTCTAAGTTTGAAAAGTCACAAAAGTTGTGTGTTTGAGCACATAAAGTACTATTTTTCTTGGAAGTTCAACAAGATGTAATCATGGTGTGTTGTGTCATTTTAAAGATCTCGTCGAGCTGATTAATTTGACACTTTGTTTAAGAAATTTGGTCCACATTTGCCGAAGTTATCGAGCTTCAAAATTTGAAAAGTCACAAAAGTTGTGTGTTTCAGCATATAAAGTACTATTTTTCTTGGAAATTCAACAAGATGCAATCATGATGTGTTGTGACATCTTCAAAATCTCGTTGAGGTGATTAATTTGACACTTTGTTTAACAAATTTGGTCTTCATTTGCCGAAGCTATCGAGCTTCTAAGTTTGAAAAGTCACAAAAGTTGTGTGTTTGAGCACATAAAGTACTATTTTTCCTGGAAGTTCAACAAGATGTAATCATGATGTGTTGTGACATCTTCAAAATCTCGTTGAGGTGATTACTTTGACACTTTGTTTAAGAAATTTGGTCCACATATGCCGAAGTTATCGAGCTTCAAAGTTTGAAAAGTCACAAAAGTTGTATGTTTCAGCACATAAAGTACTATTTTTCTTGGAAGTTCAACAAGATGTAATCATGGTGTGTTGTGTCATTTTAAAGATCTCGTCGAGCTGATTAATTTGACACTTTGTTTAACAAATTTAGTCTTCATTTGCCGAAGCTATCGAGCTTCAAAGTTTGAAAAGTCACAAAAGTTGTGTGTTTGAGCACATAAAGTACTATTTTTCCGGGAAGTTCAACAAGATGTAATCATGATGTGTTGTGACATCTTCAAAATCTCGTTTAGGTGATTACTTTGACACTATGTTTAAGAAATTTGGTCCACATTTGCCGAAGTTATCGAGCTTCAAAGTTTGAAAAGTCACAAAATATGTGTGTTTGAGCACATAAAGAACTATTTTTCTTGGAAGTTCAACAAGATGCAATCATGATGTGTTGTGACATCTTCAAAATCTCGTCGAGCTGATTAATTTGACACTTTGTTTAACAAATTTGGTCTTCATTTGCAGAAGCTATCGAGCTTCAAAGTTTGAAAAGTCACAAAAGTTATGTGTTTGAGCACATAAAGTACTATTTTTCTTGGAAGTTCAACAAGATGTAATCATGATGTGTTGTGACATCTTCAAAATCTCGTTTAGGTGATTACTTTGACACTATGTTTAACAAATTTGGTCTTCATTTGCCGAAGCTATCGAGCTTCAAAGTTTGAAAAGTCACAAAAGTTGTGTGTTTGAGCACATAAAGTACTATTTTTCTTGGAAATTCAACAAGATGCAATCATGATGTGTTGTGACATCTTCAAAATCTCGTCGAGCTGATTAATTTGACACTTTGTTTAACAAATTTGGTCTTCATTTGCCGAAGCTATCGAGCTTCTAAGTTTGAAAAGTCACAAAAGTTGTGTGTTTGAGCACATAAAGAACTATTTTTCTTGGAAGTTCAACAAGATGCAATCATGATGTGTTGTGACATCTTCAAAATCTCGTCGAGCTGATTAATTTGACACTTTGTTTAACAAATTTGGTCTTCATTTGCCGAAGCTATCGAGCTTCAATGTTTGAAAAGTCACAAAAGTTGTATGTTTCAGCACATAAAGTACTATTTTTCTTGGAAGTTCAACAAGATGTAATCATGGTGTGTTGTGTCATTTTAAAGATCTCGTCGAGCTGATTAATTTGACACTTTGTTTAACAAATTTGGTCTTCATTTGCCGAAGCTATCGAGCTTCAAAGTTTGAAAAGTCACAAAAGTTGTGTGTTTGAGCACATAAAGTACTATTTTTCTTGGAAGTTCAACAAGATGTAATCATGATGTGTTGTGACATCTTCAAAATCTCGTTTAGGTGATTACTTTGACACTATGTTTAACAAATTTGGTCTTCATTTGCCGAAGCTATCGAGCTTCAAAGTTTGAAAAGTCACAAAAGTTGTGTGTTTGAGCACATAAAGTACTATTTTTCTTGGAAATTCAACAAGATGCAATCATGAATTGGTGTGTCATTTTAAAGATCTCGTCGAGCTGATTAATTTGACACTTTGGTTAACAAATTTCGTCCACATTTGCCAAAGTTATCGAGCTTCAAAAGTGGAAAAGTCACAAAAGTTGTGTGTTTGAGCACATAAAGTACTATTTTTCTTGGAAATTCAACAAGATGCAATCATGATGTGTTGTGACATCTTCAAAATCTCGTCGAGCTGATTAATTTGACACTTTGTTTAACAAATTTGGTCTTCATTTGCCGAAGCTATCGAGCTTCTAAGTTTGAAAAGTCACAAAAGTTGTGTGTTTGAGCACATAAAGAACTATTTTTCTTGGAAGTTCAACAAGATGCAATCATGATGTGTTGTGACATCTTCAAAATCTCGTCGAGCTGATTAATTTGACACTTTGTTTAACAAATTTGGTCTTCATTTGCCGAAGCTATCGAGCTTCAAAATTTGAAAAGTCACAAAAGTTATATGTTTGAGCACATAAAGTACTATTTTTCTTGGAAGTTCAACAAGATGTAATCATGGTGTGTTGTGTCATTTTAAAGATCTCGTCGAGCTGATTAATTTGACACTTTGCTTAACAAATTTGGTCTTCATTTGCCGAAGCTATCGAGCTTCAATGTTTGAAAAGTCACAAAAGTTGTGTGTTTGAGCACATAAAGTACTATTTTTCTTGGAAGTTCAACAAGATGTAATCATGGTGTGTTGTGTCATTTTAAAGATCTCGTCGAGCTGATTAATTTGACACTTTGTTTAACAAATTTGGTCTTCATTTGCCGAAGCTATCGAGCTTCAAAGTTTGAAAAGTCACAAAAGTTATGTGTTTGAGCACATAAAGTACTATTTTTCTTGGAAGTTCAACAAGATGTAATCATGATGTGTTGTGACATCTTCAAAATCTCGTTGAGGTGATTACTTTGACACTTTGTTTAAGAAATTTGGTCCACATTTGCCGAAGTTATCGAGCTTCAAAATTTGAAAAGTCACAAAAGTTGTGTGTTTGAGCACATAAAGTACTATTTTTCTTGGAAGTTCAACAAGATGTAATCATGGTGTGTTGTGTCATTTTAAAGATCTCGTCGAGCTGATTAATTTGACACTTTGTTTAACAAATTTGGTCTTCATTTGCCGAAGCTATCGAGCTTCAAAGTTTGAAAAGTCACAAAAGTTGTGTGTTTGAGCACATAAAGTACTATTTTTCCTGGAAGTTCAACAAGATGTAATCATGATGTGTTGTGACATCTTCAAAATCTCGTTGAGGTGATTACTTTGACACTTTGTTTAAGAAATTTGGTCCACATATGCCGAAGTTATCGAGCTTCAAAGTTTGAAAAGTCACAAAAGTTGTATGTTTCAGCACATAAAGTACTATTTTTCTTGGAAGTTCAACAAGATGTAATCATGGTGTGTTGTGTCATTTTAAAGATCTCGTCGAGCTGATTAATTTGACACTTTGTTTAACAAATTTGGTCTTCATTTGCCGAAGCTATCGAGCTTCAAAGTTTGAAAAGTCACAAAAGTTGTGTGTTTGAGCACATAAAGTACTATTTTTCCTGGAAGTTCAACAAGATGTAATCATGATGTGTTGTGACATCTTCAAAATCTCGTTTAGGTGATTACTTTGACACTATGTTTAAGAAATTTGGTCCACATTTGCCGAAGTTATCGAGCTTCAAAGTTTGAAAAGTCACAAAATATGTGTGTTTGAGCACATAAAGTACTATTTTTCTTGGAAATTCAACAAGATGCAATCATGAATTGGTGTGTCATTTTAAAGATCTCGTCGAGCTGATTAATTTGACACTTTGGTTAACAAATTTCGTCCACATTTGCCAAAGTTATCGAGCTTCAAAAGTGGAAAAGTCACAAAAGTTGTGTGTTTGAGCACATAAAGTACTATTTTTCTTGGAAATTCAACAAGATGCAATCATGATGTGTTGTGACATCTTCAAAATCTCGTCGAGCTGATTAATTTGACACTTTGTTTAACAAATTTGGTCTTCATTTGCCGAAGCTATCGAGCTTCTAAGTTTGAAAAGTCACAAAAGTTGTGTGTTTGAGCACATAAAGAACTATTTTTCTTGGAAGTTCAACAAGATGCAATCATGATGTGTTGTGACATCTTCAAAATCTCGTCGAGCTGATTAATTTGACACTTTGTTTAACAAATTTGGTCTTCATTTGCCGAAGCTATCGAGCTTCAAAATTTGAAAAGTCACAAAAGTTATATGTTTGAGCACATAAAGTACTATTTTTCTTGGAAGTTCAACAAGATGTAATCATGATGTGTTGTGACATCTTCAAAATCTCGTTGAGGTGATTACTTTGACACTTTGGTTAAGAAATTTGGTCCACATTTGCCGAAGTTATCGAGCTTCAAAATTTGAAAAGTCACAAAAGTTGTGTGTTTCAGCACATAAAGTACTATTTTTCTTGGAAATTCAACAAGATGCAATCATGATGTGTTGTGACATCTTCAAAATCTCGTTGAGGTGATTAATTTGACACTTTGCTTAACAAATTTGGTCTTCATTTGCCGAAGCTATCGAACTTCTAAGTTTGAAAAGTCACAAAAGTTGTGTGTTTGAGCACATAAAGAACTATTTTTCTTGGAAGTTCAACAAGATGTAATCATGGTGTGTTGTGTCATTTTAAAGATCTCGTCGAGCTGATTAATTTGACACTTTGTTTAACAAATTTGGTCTTCATATGCCGAAGTTATCGAGCTTCAAAGTTTGAAAAGTCACAAAAGTTGTGTGTTTCAGCACATAAAGTACTATTTTTCTTGGAAATTCAACAAGATGCAATCATGATGTGTTGTGACATCTTCAAAATCTCGTTGAGGTGATTAATTTGACACTTTGGTTAACAAATTTGGTCCACATTTGCCAAAGTTATCGAGCTTCAAAGTTTGAAAAGTCACAAAAGTTGTGTGTTTGAGCACATAAAGTACTATTTTTCTTGGAAGTTCAACAAGATGTAATCATGATGTGTTGTGACATCTTCAAAATCTCGTTGAGGTGATTACTTTGACACTTTGTTTAAGAAATTTGGTCCACATTTGCCGAAGTTATCGAGCTTCAAAATTTGAAAAGTCACAAAATATGTGTGTTTGAGCACATAAAGTACTATTTTTCTTGGAAATTCAACAAGATGCAATCATGATGTGTTGTGACATCTTCAAAATTTCGTGGAGCTGATTAATTTGACACTTTGTTTAGGAAATGTGGTTCACAATTCCCGAAGTTATCGAGCTTCAAAGTTTGAAAAGTCACAAAAGTTGTGTGTTTGAGCACATAATGTACTATTTTTCTTGGAAGTTCAACAAGGTGCAATGATGATGTGTTGTGTCATTTTAAAGATCTCGTCGAGCTGATTAATTTGACACTTTGTTTAACAAATTTGGTCTTCATTTGCCGAAGCTATCGAGCTTCAATGTTTGAAAAGTCACAAAAGTTGTGTGTTTGAGCACATAAAGTACTATTTTTCTTGGAAGTTCAACAAGATGTAATCATGGTGTGTTGTGTCATTTTAAAGATCTCGTCGAGCTGATTAATTTGACACTTTGTTTAACAAATTTGGTCTTCATTTGCCGAAGCTATCGAGCTTCAATGTTTGAAAAGTCACAAAATTTGTGTGTTTGAGCACATAAAGTACTATTTTTCTTGGAAGTTCAACAAGATGTAATCATGGTGTGTTGTGTCATTTTAAAGATCTCGTCGAGCTGATTAATTTGACACTTTGTTTAACAAATTTGGTCTTCATTTGCCGAAGCTATCGAGCTTCTAAGTTTGAAAAGTCACAAAAGTTGTGTGTTTGAGCACATAAAGAACTATTTTTCTTGGAAGTTCAACAAGATGCAATCATGATGTGTTGTGACATCTTCAAAATCTCGTCGAGCTGATTAATTTGACACTTTGTTTAACAAATTTGGTCTTCATTTGCCGAAGCTATCGAGCTTCAAAGTTTGAAAAGTCACAAAAGTTGTGTGTTTCAGCACATAAAGTACTATTTTTCTTGGAAATTCAACAAGATGCAATCATGATGTGTTGTGACATCTTCAAAATCTCGTTGAGGTGATCAATTTGACACTTTGGTTAACAAATTTGGTCCACATTTGCCAAAGTTATCGAGCTTCAAAGTTTGAAAAGTCACAAAAGTTGTGTGTTTGAGCACATAAAGTACTATTTTTCTTGGAAGTTCAACAAGATGTAATCATGATGTGTTGTGACATCTTCAAAATCTCGTTGAGGTGATTACTTTGACACTTTGTTTAAGAAATTTGGTCCACATTTGCCGAAGTTATCGAGCGTCAAAATTTGAAAAGTCACAAAATATGTGTGTTTGAGCACATAAAGTACTATTTTTCTTGGAAATTCAACAAGATGCAATCATGATGTGTTGTGACATCTTCAAAATTTCGTGGAGCTGATTAATTTGACACTTTGTTTAGGAAATGTGGTTCACAATTCCCGAAGTTATCGAGCTTCAAAGTTTGAAAAGTCACAAAAGTTGTGTGTTTGAGCACATAATGTACTATTTTTCTTGGAAGTTCAACAAGGTGCAATGATGATGTGTTGTGTCATTTTAAAGATCTCGTCGAGCTGATTAATTTGACACTTTGTTTAACAAATTTGGTCTTCATTTGCCGAAGCTATCGAGCTTCAATGTTTGAAAAGTCACAAAAGTTGTGTGTTTGAGCACATAAAGTACTATTTTTCTTGGAAGTTCAACAAGATGTAATGATGGTGTGTTGTGTCATTTTAAAGATCTCGTCGAGCTGATTAATTTGACACTTTGTTTAACAAATTTGGTCTTCATTTGCCGAAGCTATCGAGCTTCAATGTTTGAAAAGTCACAAAATTTGTGTGTTTGAGCACATAAAGTACTATTTTTCTTGGAAGTTCAACAAGATGTAATCATGGTGTGTTGTGTCATTTTAAAGATCTCGTCGAGCTGATTAATTTGACACTTTGTTTAACAAATTTGGTCTTCATTTGCCGAAGCTATCGAGCTTCTAAGTTTGAAAAGTCACAAAAGTTGTGTGTTTGAGCACATAAAGAACTATTTTTCTTGGAAGTTCAACAAGATGTAATCATGGTGTGTTGTGTCATTTTAAAGATCTCGTCGAGCTGATTAATTTGACACTTTGTTTAACAAATTTGGTCTTCATTTGCCGAAGCTATCGAGCTTCAATGTTTGAAAAGTCACAAAATTTGTGTGTTTGAGCACATAAAGTACTATTTTTCTTGGAAGTTCAACAAGATGTAATCATGGTGTGTTGTGTCATTTTAAAGATCTCGTCGAGCTGATTAATTTGACACTTTGTTTAACAAATTTGGTCTTCATTTGCCGAAGCTATCGAGCTTCTAAGTTTGAAAAGTCACAAAAGTTGTGTGTTTGAGCACATAAAGAACTATTTTTCTTGGAAGTTCAACAAGATGCAATCATGATGTGTTGTGACATCTTCAAAATCTCGTCGAGCTGATTAATTTGACACTTTGTTTAACAAATTTGGTCTTCATTTGCCGAAGCTATCGAGCTTCAAAGTTTGAAAAGTCACAAAAGTTGTGTGTTTCAGCACATAAAGTACTATTTTTCTTGGAAATTCAACAAGATGCAATCATGATGTGTTGTGACATCTTCAAAATCTCGTTGAGGTGATTAATTTGACACTTTGGTTAACAAATTTGGTCCACATTTTCCAAAGTTATCGAGCTTCAAAGTTTGAAAAGTCACAAAAGTTGTGTGTTTGAGCACATAAAGTACTATTTTTCTTGGAAGTTCAACAAGATGTAATCATGATGTGTTGTGACATCTTCAAAATCTCGTTGAGGTGATTACTTTGACACTTGTTTTAAGAAATTTGGTCCACATATGCCGAAGTTATCGAGCTTCAAAGTTTGAAAAGTCACAAAAGTTGTGTGTTTGAGCACATAAAGTACTATTTTTCTTGGAAGTTCAACAAGATGTAATCATGGTGTGTTGTGTCATTTTAAAGATCTCGTCGAGCTGATTAATTTGACACTTTGTTTAACAAATTTGGTCTTCATTTGCCGAAGCTATCGAGCTTCAAAGTTTGAAAAGTCACAAAAGTTGTGTTTGAGCACATAAAGTACTATTTTTCTTGGAAGTTCAACAAGATGTAATCATGATGTGTTGTGACATCTCCAAAATCTCGTTGAGGTGATTACTTTGACACTTTGTTTAACAAATTTGGTCCACATTTGCCAAAGTTATCGAGCTTCAGAATTTGAAAAGTCACAAAATATGTGTGTTTGAGCACATAAAGTACTATTTTTCTTGGAAATTCAACAAGATGCAATCATGATGTGTTGTGACATCTTCAAAATCTCGTCGAGCTGATTAATTTGACACTTTGTTTAACAAATTTGGTCTTCATTTGCCGAAGCTATCGAGCTTCAAAGTTTGAAAAGTCACAAAAGTTATATGTTTGAGCACATAAAGTACTATTTTTCTTGGAAATTCAACAAGATGTAATCATGATGTGTTGTGACATCTTCAAAATCTCGTTGAGGTGATTACTTTGACACTTTGTTTAAGAAATTTGGTCCACATTTGCCGAAGTTATCGAGCTTCAAAATTTGAAAAGTCACAAAAGTTGTGTGTTTCAGCACATAAAGTACTATTTTTCTTGGAAATTCAACAAGATGCAATCATGATGTGTTGTGACATCTTCAAAATCTCGTTGAGGTGATTAATTTGACACTTTGTTTAACAAATTTGGTCTTCATTTGCCGAAGCTATCGAGCTTCTAAGTTTGAAAAGTCACAAAAGTTGTGTGTTTGAGCACATAAAGAACTATTTTTCTTGGAAGTTCAACAAGATGTAATCATGGTGTGTTGTGTCATTTTAAAGATCTCGTCGAGCTGATTAATTTGACACTTTGTTTAACAAATTTGGTCTTCATTTGCCGAAGCTATCGAGCTTCAAAGTTTGAAAAGTCACAAAAGTTATGTGTTTGAGCACATAAAGTACTATTTTTCTTGGAAGTTCAACAAGATGTAATCATGATGTTTTGTGACATCTTCAAAATCTCGTTGAGGTGATTACTTTGACACTTTGTTTAAGAAATTTGGTCCACATATGCCGAAGTTATCGAGCTTCAAAGTTTGAAAAGTCACAAAAGTTGTGTGTTTGAGCACATAAAGTACTATTTTTCTTGGAAGTTCAACAAGATGTAATCATGATGTGTTGTGACATCTTCAAAATCTCGTTGAGGTGATTAATTTGACACTTTGTTTAACAAATTTGGTCTTCATTTGCCGAAGCTATCGAGCTTCTAAGTTTGAAAAGTCACAAAAGTTGTGTGTTTGAGCACATAAAGAACTATTTTTCTTGGAAGTTCAACAAGATGTAATCATGGTGTGTTGTGTCATTTTAAAGATCTCGTCGAGCTGATTAATTTGACACTTTGTTTAAGAAATTTGGTCCACATTTGCCGAAGTTATCGAGCTTCAAAATTTGAAAAGTCACAAAAGTTGTGTGTTTCAGCATATAAAGTACTATTTTTCTTGGAAATTCAACAAGATGCAATCATGATGTGTTGTGACATCTTCAAAATCTCGTTGAGGTGATTAATTTGACACTTTGTTTAACAAATTTGGTCTTCATTTGCCGAAGCTATCGAGCTTCTAAGTTTGAAAAGTCACAAAAGTTGTGTGTTTCAGCACATAAAGTACTATTTTTCTTGGAAATTCAACAAGATGCAATCATGATGTGTTGTGACATCTTCAAAATCTCGTTGAGGTGATTAATTTGACACTTTGGTTAACAAATTTGGTCCACATTTGCCAAAGTTATCGAGCTTCAAAGTTTGGAAAGTCACAAAAGTTGTGTGTTTGAGCACATAAAGTACTATTTTTCTTGGAAGTTCAACAAGATGTAATCATGATGTGTTGTGACATCTTCAAAATCTCGTTGAGGTGATTACTTTGACACTTTGTTTAAGAAATTTGGTCCACATTTGCCGAAGTTATCGAGCTTCAAAATTTGAAAAGTCACAAAATATGTGTGTTTGAGCACATAAAGTACTATTTTTCTTGGAAATTCAACAAGATGCAATCATGATGTGTTGTGACATCTTCAAAATTTCGTGGAGCTGATTAATTTGACACTTTGTTTAAGAAATGTGGTTCACAATTCCCGAAGTTATCGAGCTTCAAAGTTTGAAAAGTCACAAAAGTTGTGTGTTTGAGCACATAATGTACTATTTTTCTTGGAAGTTCAACAAGGTGCAATGATGATGTGTTGTGTCATTTTAAAGATCTCGTCGAGCTGATTAATTTGACACTTTGTTTAACAAATTTGGTCTTCATTTGCCGAAGCTATCGAGCTTCAAAGTTTGAAAAGTCACAAAAGTTGTGTGTTTGAGCACATAAAGTACTATTTTTCTTGGAAGTTCAACAAGATGTAATCATGATGTGTTGTGACATCTTCAAAATCTCGTTTAGGTGATTACTTTGACACTATGTTTAAGAAATTTGGTCCACATTTGCCGAAGTTATCGAGCTTCAAAGTTTGAAAAGTCAAAAAATATGTGTGTTTGAGCACATAAAGTACTATTTTTCTTGGAAATTCAACAAGATGCAATCATGATTTGTTGTGACATATTCAAAATCTCGTCGAGCTGATTAATTTGACACTTTGTTTAACAAATTTGGTCTTCATTTGCCGAAGCTATCGAGCTTCAATGTTTAAAAAGTCACAAAAGTTGTGTGTTTGAGCACATAAAGTACTATTTTTCTTGGAAGTTCAACAAGATGTAATCATGGTGTGTTGTGTCATTTTAAAGATCTCGTCGAGCTGATTAATTTGACACTTTGTTTAACAAATTTGGTCTTCATTTGCCGAAGCTATCGAGCTTCAAAGTTTGAAAAGTCACAAAAGTTGTGTGTTTGAGCACATAAAGTACTATTTTTCCTGGAAGTTCAACAAGATGTAATCATGATGTGTTGTGACATCTTCAAAATCTCGTTGAGGTGATTACTTTGACACTTTGTTTAAGAAATTTGGTCCACATTTGCCGAAGTTATCGAGCTTCAAAATTTGAAAAGTCACAAAAGTTGTGTGTTTCAGCACATAAAGTACTATTTTTCTTGGAAATTCAACAAGATGCAATCATGATGTGTTGTGACATCTTCAAAATCTCGTTGAGGTGATTAATTTGACACTTTGTTTAACAAATTTGGTCTTCATTTGCCGAAGCTATCGAGCTTCTAAGTTTGAAAAGTCACAAAAGTTGTGTGTTTGAGCACATAAAGAACTATTTTTCTTGGAAGTTCAACAAGATGTAATCATGGTGTGTTGTGTCATTTTAAAGATCTCGTCGAGCTGATTAATTTGACACTTTGTTTAACAAATTTGGTCTTCATTTGCCGAAGCTATCGAGCTTCAAAGTTTGAAAAGTCACAAAAGTTATGTGTTTGAGCACATAAAGTACTATTTTTCTTGGAAGTTCAACAAGATGTAATCATGATGTGTTGTGACATCTCCAAAATCTCGTTGAGGTGATTACTTTGACACTTTGTTTAACAAATTTGGTCCACATTTGCCAAAGTTATCGAGCTTCAGAATTTGAAAAGTCACAAAATATGTGTGTTTGAGCACATAAAGTACTATTTTTCTTGGAAATTCAACAAGATGCAATCATGATGTGTTGTGACATCTTCAAAATCTCGTCGAGCTGATTAATTTGACACTTTGTTTAACAAATTTGGTCTTCATTTGCCGAAGCTATCGAGCTTCAAAGTTTGAAAAGTCACAAAAGTTATATGTTTGAGCACATAAAGTACTATTTTTCTTGGAAATTCAACAAGATGTAATCATGATGTGTTGTGACATCTTCAAAATCTCGTTGAGGTGATTACTTTGACACTTTGTTTAAGAAATTTGGTCCACATTTGCCGAAGTTATCGAGCTTCAAAATTTGAAAAGTCACAAAAGTTGTGTGTTTCAGCACATAAAGTACTATTTTTCTTGGAAATTCAACAAGATGCAATCATGATGTGTTGTGACATCTTCAAAATCTCGTTGAGGTGATTAATTTGACACTTTGTTTAACAAATTTGGTCTTCATTTGCCGAAGCTATCGAGCTTCTAAGTTTGAAAAGTCACAAAAGTTGTGTGTTTGAGCACATAAAGAACTATTTTTCTTGGAAGTTCAACAAGATGTAATCATGGTGTGTTGTGTCATTTTAAAGATCTCGTCGAGCTGATTAATTTGACACTTTGTTTAACAAATTTGGTCTTCATTTGCCGAAGCTATCGAGCTTCAAAGTTTGAAAAGTCACAAAAGTTATGTGTTTGAGCACATAAAGTACTATTTTTCTTGGAAGTTCAACAAGATGTAATCATGATGTTTTGTGACATCTTCAAAATCTCGTTGAGGTGATTACTTTGACACTTTGTTTAAGAAATTTGGTCCACATATGCCGAAGTTATCGAGCTTCAAAGTTTGAAAAGTCACAAAAGTTGTGTGTTTGAGCACATAAAGTACTATTTTTCTTGGAAGTTCAACAAGATGTAATCATGATGTGTTGTGACATCTTCAAAATCTCGTTGAGGTGATTAATTTGACACTTTGTTTAACAAATTTGGTCTTCATTTGCCGAAGCTATCGAGCTTCTAAGTTTGAAAAGTCACAAAAGTTGTGTGTTTGAGCACATAAAGAACTATTTTTCTTGGAAGTTCAACAAGATGTAATCATGGTGTGTTGTGTCATTTTAAAGATCTCGTCGAGCTGATTAATTTGACACTTTGTTTAAGAAATTTGGTCCACATTTGCCGAAGTTATCGAGCTTCAAAATTTGAAAAGTCACAAAAGTTGTGTGTTTCAGCATATAAAGTACTATTTTTCTTGGAAATTCAACAAGATGCAATCATGATGTGTTGTGACATCTTCAAAATCTCGTTGAGGTGATTAATTTGACACTTTGTTTAACAAATTTGGTCTTCATTTGCCGAAGCTATCGAGCTTCTAAGTTTGAAAAGTCACAAAAGTTGTGTGTTTCAGCACATAAAGTACTATTTTTCTTGGAAATTCAACAAGATGCAATCATGATGTGTTGTGACATCTTCAAAATCTCGTTGAGGTGATTAATTTGACACTTTGGTTAACAAATTTGGTCCACATTTGCCAAAGTTATCGAGCTTCAAAGTTTGGAAAGTCACAAAAGTTGTGTGTTTGAGCACATAAAGTACTATTTTTCTTGGAAGTTCAACAAGATGTAATCATGATGTGTTGTGACATCTTCAAAATCTCGTTGAGGTGATTACTTTGACACTTTGTTTAAGAAATTTGGTCCACATTTGCCGAAGTTATCGAGCTTCAAAATTTGAAAAGTCACAAAATATGTGTGTTTGAGCACATAAAGTACTATTTTTCTTGGAAATTCAACAAGATGCAATCATGATGTGTTGTGACATCTTCAAAATTTCGTGGAGCTGATTAATTTGACACTTTGTTTAAGAAATGTGGTTCACAATTCCCGAAGTTATCGAGCTTCAAAGTTTGAAAAGTCACAAAAGTTGTGTGTTTGAGCACATAATGTACTATTTTTCTTGGAAGTTCAACAAGGTGCAATGATGATGTGTTGTGTCATTTTAAAGATCTCGTCGAGCTGATTAATTTGACACTTTGTTTAACAAATTTGGTCTTCATTTGCCGAAGCTATCGAGCTTCAAAGTTTGAAAAGTCACAAAAGTTGTGTGTTTGAGCACATAAAGTACTATTTTTCTTGGAAGTTCAACAAGATGTAATCATGATGTGTTGTGACATCTTCAAAATCTCGTTTAGGTGATTACTTTGACACTATGTTTAAGAAATTTGGTCCACATTTGCCGAAGTTATCGAGCTTCAAAGTTTGAAAAGTCAAAAAATATGTGTGTTTGAGCACATAAAGTACTATTTTTCTTGGAAATTCAACAAGATGCAATCATGATTTGTTGTGACATATTCAAAATCTCGTCGAGCTGATTAATTTGACACTTTGTTTAACAAATTTGGTCTTCATTTGCCGAAGCTATCGAGCTTCAATGTTTAAAAAGTCACAAAAGTTGTGTGTTTGAGCACATAAAGTACTATTTTTCTTGGAAGTTCAACAAGATGTAATCATGGTGTGTTGTGTCATTTTAAAGATCTCGTCGAGCTGATTAATTTGACACTTTGTTTAACAAATTTGGTCTTCATTTGCCGAAGCTATCGAGCTTCAAAGTTTGAAAAGTCACAAAAGTTGTGTGTTTGAGCACATAAAGTACTATTTTTCCTGGAAGTTCAACAAGATGTAATCATGATGTGTTGTGACATCTTCAAAATCTCGTTGAGGTGATTACTTTGACACTTTGTTTAAGAAATTTGGTCCACATTTGCCGAAGTTATCGAGCTTCAAAATTTGAAAAGTCACAAAAGTTGTGTGTTTCAGCACATAAAGTACTATTTTTCTTGGAAATTCAACAAGATGCAATCATGATGTGTTGTGACATCTTCAAAATCTCGTTGAGGTGATTAATTTGACACTTTGTTTAACAAATTTGGTCTTCATTTGCCGAAGCTATCGAGCTTCTAAGTTTGAAAAGTCACAAAAGTTGTGTGTTTGAGCACATAAAGAACTATTTTTCTTGGAAGTTCAACAAGATGTAATCATGGTGTGTTGTGTCATTTTAAAGATCTCGTCGAGCTGATTAATTTGACACTTTGTTTAACAAATTTGGTCTTCATTTGCCGAAGCTATCGAGCTTCAAAGTTTGAAAAGTCACAAAAGTTATGTGTTTGAGCACATAAAGTACTATTTTTCTTGGAAGTTCAACAAGATGTAATCATGATGTTTTGTGACATCTTCAAAATCTCGTTGAGGTGATTACTTTGACACTTTGTTTAAGAAATTTGGTCCACATATGCCGAAGTTATCGAGCTTCAAAGTTTGAAAAGTCACAAAAGTTGTGTGTTTGAGCACATAAAGTACTATTTTTCTTGGAAGTTCAACAAGATGTAATCATGATGTGTTGTGACATCTTCAAAATCTCGTTGAGGTGATTAATTTGACACTTTGTTTAACAAATTTGGTCTTCATTTGCCGAAGCTATCGAGCTTCTAAGTTTGAAAAGTCACAAAAGTTGTGTGTTTGAGCACATAAAGAACTATTTTTCTTGGAAGTTCAACAAGATGTAATCATGGTGTGTTGTGTCATTTTAAAGATCTCGTCGAGCTGATTAATTTGACACTTTGTTTAACAAATTTGGTCTTCATTTGCCGAAGCTATCGAGCTTCAAAGTTTGAAAAGTCACAAAAGTTATGTGTTTGAGCACATAAAGTACTATTTTTCTTGGAAGTTCAACAAGATGTAATCATGATGTTTTGTGACATCTTCAAAATCTCGTTGAGGTGATTACTTTGACACTTTGTTTAAGAAATTTGGTCCACATATGCCGAAGTTATCGAGCTTCAAAGTTTGAAAAGTCACAAAAGTTGTGTGTTTGAGCACATAAAGTACTATTTTTCTTGGAAGTTCAACAAGATGTAATCATGATGTGTTGTGACATCTTCAAAATCTCGTTGAGGTGATTAATTTGACACTTTGTTTAACAAATTTGGTCTTCATTTGCCGAAGCTATCGAGCTTCTAAGTTTGAAAAGTCACAAAAGTTGTGTGTTTCAGCACATAAAGTACTATTTTTCTTGGAAATTCAACAAGATGCAATCATGATGTGTTGTGACATCTTCAAAATCTCGTTGAGGTGATTAATTTGACACTTTGGTTAACAAATTTGGTCCACATTTGCCAAAGTTATCGAGCTTCAAAGTTTGGAAAGTCACAAAAGTTGTGTGTTTGAGCACATAAAGTACTATTTTTCTTGGAAGTTCAACAAGATGTAATCATGATGTGTTGTGACATCTTCAAAATCTCGTTGAGGTGATTACTTTGACACTTTGTTTAAGAAATTTGGTCCACATTTGCCGAAGTTATCGAGCTTCAAAATTTGAAAAGTCACAAAATATGTGTGTTTGAGCACATAAAGTACTATTTTTCTTGGAAATTCAACAAGATGCAATCATGATGTGTTGTGACATCTTCAAAATTTCGTGGAGCTGATTAATTTGACACTTTGTTTAAGAAATGTGGTTCACAATTCCCGAAGTTATCGAGCTTCAAAGTTTGAAAAGTCATAAAAGTTGTGTGTTTGAGCACATAATGTACTATTTTTCTTGGAAGTTCAACAAGGTGCAATGATGATGTGTTGTGTCATTTTAAAGATCTCGTCGAGCTGATTAATTTGACACTTTGTTTAACAAATTTGGTCTTCATTTGCCGAAGCTATCGAGCTTCAAAGTTTGAAAAGTCACAAAAGTTGTGTGTTTGAGCACATAAAGTACTATTTTTCTTGGAAGTTCAACAAGATGTAATCATGATGTGTTGTGACATCTTCAAAATCTCGTTGAGGTGATTAATTTGACACTTTGTTTAACAAATTTGGTCTTCATTTGCCGAAGCTATCGAGCTTCAAAGTTTGAAAAGTCACAAAAGTTATGTGTTTGAGCACATAAAGTACTATTTTTCTTGGAAGTTCAACAAGATGTAATCATGATGTGTTGTGACATCTTCAAAATCTCGTTGAGGTGATTACTTTGACACTTTGTTTAAGAAATTTGGTCCACATTTGCCGAAGTTATCGAGCTTCAAAATTTGAAAAGTCACAAAAGTTGTGTGTTTGAGCACATAAAGTACTATTTTTCTTGGAAGTTCAACAAGATGTAATCATGGTGTGTTGTGTCATTTTAAAGATCTCGTCGAGCTGATTAATTTGACACTTTGTTTAACAAATTTGGTCTTCATTTGCCGAAGCTATCGAGCTTCAAAGTTTGAAAAGTCACAAAAGTTGTGTGTTTGAGCACATAAAGTACTATTTTTCCTGGAAGTTCAACAAGATGTAATCATGATGTGTTGTGACATCTTCAAAATCTCGTTGAGGTGATTACTTTGACACTTTGTTTAAGAAATTTGGTCCACATTTGCCGAAGTTATCGAGCTTCAAAATTTGAAAAGTCACAAAAGTTGTGTGTTTCAGCACATAAAGTACTATTTTTCTTGGAAATTCAACAAGATGCAATCATGATGTGTTGTGACATCTTCAAAATCTCGTTGAGGTGATTAATTTGACACTTTGTTTAACAAATTTGGTCTTCATTTGCCGAAGCTATCGAGCTTCTAAGTTTGAAAAGTCACAAAAGTTGTGTGTTTGAGCACATAAAGAACTATTTTTCTTGGAAGTTCAACAAGATGTAATCATGGTGTGTTGTGTCATTTTAAAGATCTCGTCGAGCTGATTAATTTGACACTTTGTTTAACAAATTTGGTCTTCATTTGCCGAAGCTATCGAGCTTCAAAGTTTGAAAAGTCACAAAAGTTATGTGTTTGAGCACATAAAGTACTATTTTTCTTGGAAGTTCAACAAGATGTAATCATGATGTTTTGTGACATCTTCAAAATCTCGTTGAGGTGATTACTTTGACACTTTGTTTAAGAAATTTGGTCCACATATGCCGAAGTTATCGAGCTTCAAAGTTTGAAAAGTCACAAAAGTTGTGTGTTTGAGCACATAAAGTACTATTTTTCTTGGAAGTTCAACAAGATGTAATCATGATGTGTTGTGACATCTTCAAAATCTCGTTGAGGTGATTAATTTGACACTTTGTTTAACAAATTTGGTCTTCATTTGCCGAAGCTATCGAGCTTCTAAGTTTGAAAAGTCACAAAAGTTGTGTGTTTGAGCACATAAAGAACTATTTTTCTTGGAAGTTCAACAAGATGTAATCATGGTGTGTTGTGTCATTTTAAAGATCTCGTCGAGCTGATTAATTTGACACTTTGTTTAAGAAATTTGGTCCACATTTGCCGAAGTTATCGAGCTTCAAAATTTGAAAAGTCACAAAAGTTGTGTGTTTCAGCATATAAAGTACTATTTTTCTTGGAAATTCAACAAGATGCAATCATGATGTGTTGTGACATCTTCAAAATCTCGTTGAGGTGATTAATTTGACACTTTGTTTAACAAATTTGGTCTTCATTTGCCGAAGCTATCGAGCTTCTAAGTTTGAAAAGTCACAAAAGTTGTGTGTTTCAGCACATAAAGTACTATTTTTCTTGGAAATTCAACAAGATGCAATCATGATGTGTTGTGACATCTTCAAAATCTCGTTGAGGTGATTAATTTGACACTTTGGTTAACAAATTTGGTCCACATTTGCCAAAGTTATCGAGCTTCAAAGTTTGGAAAGTCACAAAAGTTGTGTGTTTGAGCACATAAAGTACTATTTTTCTTGGAAGTTCAACAAGATGTAATCATGATGTGTTGTGACATCTTCAAAATCTCGTTGAGGTGATTACTTTGACACTTTGTTTAAGAAATTTGGTCCACATTTGCCGAAGTTATCGAGCTTCAAAATTTGAAAAGTCACAAAATATGTGTGTTTGAGCACATAAAGTACTATTTTTCTTGGAAATTCAACAAGATGCAATCATGATGTGTTGTGACATCTTCAAAATTTCGTGGAGCTGATTAATTTGACACTTTGTTTAAGAAATGTGGTTCACAATTCCCGAAGTTATCGAGCTTCAAAGTTTGAAAAGTCACAAAAGTTGTGTGTTTGAGCACATAATGTACTATTTTTCTTGGAAGTTCAACAAGGTGCAATGATGATGTGTTGTGTCATTTTAAAGATCTCGTCGAGCTGATTAATTTGACACTTTGTTTAACAAATTTGGTCTTCATTTGCCGAAGCTATCGAGCTTCAAAGTTTGAAAAGTCACAAAAGTTGTGTGTTTGAGCACATAAAGTACTATTTTTCTTGGAAGTTCAACAAGATGTAATCATGATGTGTTGTGACATCTTCAAAATCTCGTTTAGGTGATTACTTTGACACTATGTTTAAGAAATTTGGTCCACATTTGCCGAAGTTATCGAGCTTCAAAGTTTGAAAAGTCAAAAAATATGTGTGTTTGAGCACATAAAGTACTATTTTTCTTGGAAATTCAACAAGATGCAATCATGATTTGTTGTGACATATTCAAAATCTCGTCGAGCTGATTAATTTGACACTTTGTTTAACAAATTTGGTCTTCATTTGCCGAAGCTATCGAGCTTCAATGTTTGAAAAGTCACAAAAGTTGTGTGTTTGAGCACATAAAGTACTATTTTTCTTGGAAGTTCAACAAGATGTAATCATGGTGTGTTGTGTCATTTTAAAGATCTCGTCGAGCTGATTAATTTGACACTTTGTTTAACAAATTTGGTCTTCATTTGCCGAAGCTATCGAGCTTCAAAGTTTGAAAAGTCACAAAAGTTATGTGTTTGAGCACATAAAGTACTATTTTTCTTGGAAGTTCAACAAGATGTAATCATGATGTGTTGTGACATCTTCAAAATCTCGTTGAGGTGATTACTTTGACACTTTGTTTAAGAAATTTGGTCCACATTTGCCGAAGTTATCGAGCTTCAAAATTTGAAAAGTCACAAAAGTTGTGTGTTTGAGCACATAAAGTACTATTTTTCTTGGAAGTTCAACAAGATGTAATCATGGTGTGTTGTGTCATTTTAAAGATCTCGTCGAGCTGATTAATTTGACACTTTGTTTAACAAATTTGGTCTTCATTTGCCGAAGCTATCGAGCTTCAAAGTTTGAAAAGTCACAAAAGTTGTGTGTTTGAGCACATAAAGTACTATTTTTCCTGGAAGTTCAACAAGATGTAATCATGATGTGTTGTGACATCTTCAAAATCTCGTTTAGGTGATTACTTTGACACTATGTTTAAGAAATTTGGTCCACATTTGCCGAAGTTATCGAGCTTCAAAGTTTGAAAAGTCACAAAATATGTGTGTTTGAGCACATAAAGTACTATTTTTCTTGGAAATTCAACAAGATGCAATCATGAATTGGTGTGTCATTTTAAAGATCTCGTCGAGCTGATTAATTTGACACTTTGGTTAACAAATTTCGTCCACATTTGCCAAAGTTATCGAGCTTCAAAAGTGGAAAAGTCACAAAAGTTGTGTGTTTGAGCACATAAAGTACTATTTTTCTTGGAAATTCAACAAGATGCAATCATGATGTGTTGTGACATCTTCAAAATCTCGTCGAGCTGATTAATTTGACACTTTGTTTAACAAATTTGGTCTTCATTTGCCGAAGCTATCGAGCTTCTAAGTTTGAAAAGTCACAAAAGTTGTGTGTTTGAGCACATAAAGAACTATTTTTCTTGGAAGTTCAACAAGATGCAATCATGATGTGTTGTGACATCTTCAAAATCTCGTCGAGCTGATTACTTTGACACTTGTTTTAAGAAATTTGGTCCACATATGCCGAAGTTATCGAGCTTCAAAGTTTGAAAAGTCACAAAAGTTGTGTGTTTGAGCACATAAAGTACTATTTTTCTTGGAAGTTCAACAAGATGTAATCATGGTGTGTTGTGTCATTTTAAAGATCTCGTCGAGCTGATTAATTTGACACTTTGTTTAACAAATTTGGTCTTCATTTGCCGAAGCTATCGAGCTTCAAAGTTTGAAAAGTCACAAAAGTTGTGTTTGAGCACATAAAGTACTATTTTTCTTGGAAGTTCAACAAGATGTAATCATGATGTGTTGTGACATCTCCAAAATCTCGTTGAGGTGATTACTTTGACACTTTGTTTAACAAATTTGGTCCACATTTGCCAAAGTTATCGAGCTTCAGAATTTGAAAAGTCACAAAATATGTGTGTTTGAGCACATAAAGTACTATTTTT
Source organism: Euwallacea fornicatus (assembly GCF_040115645.1). Lineage (NCBI taxonomy): Eukaryota > Metazoa > Arthropoda > Insecta > Coleoptera > Curculionidae > Euwallacea > Euwallacea fornicatus. Next base: position 961,254 of record NW_027096016.1, on the reverse strand, counting down.
CTTGGAAATTCAACAAGATGCAATCATGATGTGTTGTGACATCTTCAAAATCTCGTCGAGCTGATTAATTTGACACTTTGTTTAACAAATTTGGTCTTCATTTGCCGAAGCTATCGAGCTTCAAAGTTTGAAAAGTCACAAAAGTTGTGTGTTTGAGCACATAAAGTACTATTTTTCTTGGAAGTTCAACAAGATGTAATAATGGTGTGTTGTGTCATCTTCAAAATCTCGTCGAGCTGATTAATTTGACACTTTGTTTAACAAATTTGGTCTTCATTTGCCGAAGCTATCGAGCTTCAAAGTTTGAAAAGTCACAAAAGTTGTGTGTTTCAGCACATAAAGTACTATTTTTCTTGGAAATTCAACAAGATGCAATCATGATATGTTGTGACATCTTCAAAATCTCGTTGAGGTGATTACTTTGACACTTTGTTTAACAAATTTGGTCTTCATATGCCGAAGTTATCGAGCTTCAAAGTTTGAAAAGTCACAAAAGTTGTGTGTTTCAGCACATAAAGTACTATTTTTCTTGGAAATTCAACAAGATGCAATCATGATGTGTTGTGACATCTTCAAAATCTCGTTGAGGTGATTACTTTGACACTTTGTTTAACAAATTTGGTCTTCATTTGCCGAAGCTATCGAGCTTCAAAGTTTGAAAAGTCACAAAAGTTATGTGTTTGAGCACATAAAGTACTATTTTTCTTGGAAGTTCAACAAGATGTAATAATGGTGTGTTGTGTCATCTTCAAAATCTCGTCGAGCTGATTAATTTGACACTTTGTTTAACAAATTTGGTCTTCATTTGCCGAAGCTATCGAGCTTCAAAGTTTGAAAAGTCACAAAAGTTGTGTGTTTGAGCACATAAAGTACTATTTTTCTTGGAAATTCAACAAGATGCAATCATGATATGTTGTGACATCTTCAAAATCTCGTTGAGGTGATTACTTTGACACTTTGTTTAACAAATTTGGTCTTCATATGCCGAAGTTATCGAGCTTCAAAGTTTGAAAAGTCACAAAAGTTGTGTGTTTCAGCACATAAAGTACTATTTTTCTTGGAAATTCAACAAGATGCAATCATGATGTGTTGTGACATCTTCAAAATCTCGTTGAGGTGATTAATTTGACACTTTGGTTAACAAATTTGGTACACATTTGCCAAAGTTATCGAGCTTCAAAGTTTGGAAAGTCACAAAAGTTGTGTGTTTGAGCACATAAAGTACTATTTTTCTTGGAAGTTCAACAAGATGTAATCATGATGTGTTGTGACATCTTCAAAATCTCGTTGAGGTGATTACTTTGACACTTTGTTTAAGAAATTTGGTCCACATTTGCCGAAGTTATCGAGCTTCAAAATTTGAAAAGTCACAAAATATGTGTGTTTGAGCACATAAAGTACTATTTTTCTTGGAAATTCAACAAGATGCAATCATGATGTGTTGTGACATCTTCAAAATTTCGTGGAGCTGATTAATTTGACACTTTGTTTAAGAAATGTGGTTCACAATTCCCGAAGTTATCGAGCTTCAAAGTTTGAAAAGTCACAAAAGTTGTGTGTTTGAGCACATAATGTACTATTTTTCTTGGAAGTTCAACAAGGTGCAATGATGATGTGTTGTGTCATTTTAAAGATCTCGTCGAGCTGATTAATTTGACACTTTGTTTAACAAATTTGGTCTTCATTTGCCGAAGCTATCGAGCTTCAAAGTTTGAAAAGTCACAAAAGTTGTGTGTTTGAGCACATAAAGTACTATTTTTCTTGGAAGTTCAACAAGATGTAATCATGATGTGTTGTGACATCTTCAAAATCTCGTTTAGGTGATTACTTTGACACTATGTTTAAGAAATTTGGTCCACATTTGCCGAAGTTATCGAGCTTCAAAGTTTGAAAAGTCAAAAAATATGTGTGTTTGAGCACATAAAGTACTATTTTTCTTGGAAATTCAACAAGATGCAATCATGATTTGTTGTGACATATTCAAAATCTCGTCGAGCTGATTAATTTGACACTTTGTTTAACAAATTTGGTCTTCATTTGCCGAAGCTATCGAGCTTCAATGTTTGAAAAGTCACAAAAGTTGTGTGTTTGAGCACATAAAGTACTATTTTTCTTGGAAGTTCAACAAGATGTAATCATGGTGTGTTGTGTCATTTTAAAGATCTCGTCGAGCTGATTAATTTGACACTTTGTTTAACAAATTTGGTCTTCATTTGCCGAAGCTATCGAGCTTCAAAGTTTGAAAAGTCACAAAAGTTATGTGTTTGAGCACATAAAGTACTATTTTTCTTGGAAGTTCAACAAGATGTAATCATGATGTGTTGTGACATCTTCAAAATCTCGTTGAGGTGATTAATTTGACACTTTGTTTAAGAAATTTGGTCCACATTTGCCGAAGTTATCGAGCTTCAAAATTTGAAAAGTCACAAAAGTTGTGTGTTTGAGCACATAAAGTACTATTTTTCTTGGAAGTTCAACAAGATGTAATCATGGTGTGTTGTGTCATTTTAAAGATCTCGTCGAGCTGATTAATTTGACACTTTGTTTAACAAATTTGGTCTTCATTTGCCGAAGCTATCGAGCTTCAAAGTTTGAAAAGTCACAAAAGTTGTGTGTTTGAGCACATAAAGTACTATTTTTCCTGGAAGTTCAACAAGATGTAATCATGATGTGTTGTGACATCTTCAAAATCTCGTTGAGGTAATTACTTTGACACTTTGTTTAAGAAATTTGGTCCACATATGCCGAAGTTATCGAGCTTCAAAGTTTGAAAAGTCACAAAAGTTGTATGTTTCAGCACATAAAGTACTATTTTTCTTGGAAGTTCAACAAGATGTAATCATGGTGTGTTGTGTCATTTTAAAGATCTCGTCGAGCTGATTAATTTGACACTTTGTTTAACAAATTTGGTCTTCATTTGCCGAAGCTATCGAGCTTCAAAGTTTGAAAAGTCACAAAAGTTGTGTGTTTGAGCACATAAAGTACTATTTTTCCTGGAAGTTCAACAAGATGTAATCATGATGTGTTGTGACATCTTCAAAATCTCGTTTAGGTGATTACTTTGACACTATGTTTAAGAAATTTGGTCCACATTTGCCGAAGTTATCGAGCTTCAAAGTTTGAAAAGTCACAAAATATGTGTGTTTGAGCACATAAAGTACTATTTTTCTTGGAAATTCAACAAGATGCAATCATGAATTGGTGTGTCATTTTAAAGATCTCGTCGAGCTGATTAATTTGACACTTTGGTTAACAAATTTCGTCCACATTTGCCAAAGTTATCGAGCTTCAAAAGTGGAAAAGTCACAAAAGTTGTGTGTTTGAGCACATAAAGTACTATTTTTCTTGGAAATTCAACAAGATGCAATCATGATGTGTTGTGACATCTTCAAAATCTCGTCGAGCTGATTAATTTGACACTATGTTTAAGAAATTTGGTCCACATTTGCCGAAGTTATCGAGCTTCAAAGTTTGAAGAGTCACAAAAGTTGTGTGTTTGAGCACATAAAGTACTATTTTTCTTGGAATTTCAACAAGATGTAATCATGATGTGTTGTGACATCTTCAAAATCTCGTCGAGCTGATTAATTTGACACTTTGTTTAACAAATTTGGTCTTCATTTGCCGAAGCTATCGAGCTTCAAAATTTGAAAAGTCACAAAAGTTATATGTTTGAGCACATAAAGTACTATTTTTCTTGGAAGTTCAACAAGATGTAATCATGATGTGTTGTGACATCTTCAAAATCTCGTTGAGGTGATTACTTTGACACTTTGTTTAAGAAATTTGGTCCACATTTGCCGAAGTTATCGAGCTTCAAAATTTGAAAAGTCACAAAAGTTGTGTGTTTCAGCACATAAAGTACTATTTTTCTTGGAAATTCAACAAGATGCAATCATGATGTGTTGTGACATCTTCAAAATCTCGTTGAGGTGATTAATTTGACACTTTGTTTAACAAATTTGGTCTTCATTTGCCGAAGCTATCGAGCTTCTAAGTTTGAAAAGTCACAAAAGTTGTGTGTTTGAGCACATAAAGAACTATTTTTCTTGGAAGTTCAACAAGATGTAATCATGGTGTGTTGTGTCATTTTAAAGATCTCGTCGAGCTGATTAATTTGACACTTTGTTTAACAAATTTGGTCTTCATATGCCGAAGTTATCGAGCTTCAAAGTTTGAAAAGTCACAAAAGTTGTGTGTTTGAGCACATAAAGTACTATTTTTCTTGGAAGTTCAACAAGATGTAATCATGATGTGTTGTGACATCTTCAAAATCTCGTTTAGGTGATTACTTTGACACTATGTTTAAGAAATTTGGTCCACATTTGCCGAAGTTATCGAGCTTCAAAGTTTGAAAAGTCACAAAAGTTGTGTGTTTGAGCACATAAAGTACTATTTTTCTTGGAAATTCAACAAGATGCAATCATGAATTGGTGTGTCATTTTAAAGATCTCGTCGAGCTGATTAATTTGACACTTTGGTTAACAAATTTCGTCCACATTTGCCAAAGTTATCGAGCTTCAAAAGTGGAAAAGTCACAAAAGTTGTGTGTTTGAGCACATAAAGTACTATTTTTCTTGGAAATTCAACAAGATGTAATCATGATGTGTTGTGACATCTTCAAAATCTCGTCGAGCTGATTAATTTGACACTTTGTTTAACAAATTTGGTCTTCATTTGCCGAAGCTATCGAGCTTCTAAGTTTGAAAAGTCACAAAAGTTGTGTGTTTGAGCACATAAAGAACTATTTTTCTTGGAAGTTCAACAAGATGCAATCATGATATGTTGTGACATCTTCAAAATCTCGTCGAGCTGATTAATTTGACACTTTGTTTAACAAAGTTGGTCTTCATTTGCCGAAGCTATCGAGCTTCAAAGTTTGAAAAGTCACAAAAGTTGTGTGTTTGAGCACATAAAGTACTATTTTTCTTGGAAATTCAACAAGATGCAATCATGAATTGGTGTGTCATTTTAAAGATCTCGTTGAGCTGATTAATTTGACACTTTGGTTAACAAATTTCGTCCACATTTGCCAAAGTTATCGAGCTTCAAAAGTGGAAAAGTCACAAAAGTTGTGTGTTTGAGCACATAAAGTACTATTTTTCTTGGAAATTCAACAAGATGCAATCATGAATTGGTGTGTCATTTTAAAGATCTCGTCGAGCTGATTAATTTGACACTTTGGTTAACAAATTTCGTCCACATTTGCCAAAGTTATCGAGCTTCAAAAGTGGAAAAGTCACAAAAGTTGTGTGTTTGAGCACATAAAGTACTATTTTTCTTGGAAATTCAACAAGATGCAATCATGATGTGTTGTGACATCTTCAAAATCTCGTCGAGCTGATTAATTTGACACTTTGTTTAACAAATTTGGTCTTCATTTGCCGAAGCTATCGAGCTTCAAAGTTTGAAAAGTCACAAAAGTTGTGTGTTTGAGCACATAAAGTACTATTTTTCTTGGAAATTCAACAAGATGCAATCATGAATTGGTGTGTCATTTTAAAGATCTCGTCGAGCTGATTAATTTGACACTTTGGTTAACAAATTTCGTCCACATTTGCCAAAGTTATCGAGCTTCAAAAGTGGAAAAGTCACAAAAGTTGTGTGTTTGAGCACATAAAGTACTATTTTTCTTGGAAATTCAACAAGATGCAATCATGATGTGTTGTGACATCTTCAAAATCTCGTCGAGCTGATTAATTTGACACTTTGTTTAACAAATTTGGTCTTCATTTGCCGAAGCTATCGAGCTTCTAAGTTTGAAAAGTCACAAAAGTTGTGTGTTTGAGCACATAAAGAACTATTTTTCTTGGAAGTTCAACAAGATGCAATCATGATGTGTTGTGACATCTTCAAAATCTCGTCGAGCTGATTAATTTGACACTTTGTTTAACAAATTTGGTCTTCATTTGCCGAAGCTATCGAGCTTCAAAATTTGAAAAGTCACAAAAGTTATATGTTTGAGCACATAAAGTACTATTTTTCTTGGAAGTTCAACAAGATGTAATCATGATGTGTTGTGACATCTTCAAAATCTCGTTGAGGTGATTACTTTGACACTTTGTTTAAGAAATTTGGTCCACATTTGCCGAAGTTATCGAGCTTCAAAATTTGAAAAGTCACAAAAGTTGTGTGTTTCAGCACATAAAGTACTATTTTTCTTGGAAATTCAACAAGATGCAATCATGATGTGTTGTGACATCTTCAAAATCTCGTTGAGGTGATTAATTTGACACTTTGTTTAACAAATTTGGTCTTCATTTGCCGAAGCTATCGAGCTTCTAAGTTTGAAAAGTCACAAAAGTTGTGTGTTTGAGCACATAAAGAACTATTTTTCTTGGAAGTTCAACAAGATGTAATCATGGTGTGTTGTGACATCTTCAAAATCTCGTTTAGGTGATTACTTTGACACTATGTTTAAGAAATTTGGTCCACATTTGCCGAAGTTATCGAGCTTCAAAGTTTGAAGAGTCACAAAAGTTGTGTGTTTGAGCACATAAAGTACTATTTTTCTTGGAATTTCAACAAGATGTAATCATGATGTGTTGTGACATCTTCAAAATCTCGTTTAGGTGATTACTTTGACACTATGTTTAAGAAATTTGGTCCACATTTGCCGAAGTTATCGAGCTTCAAAGTTTGAAAAGTCACAAAAGTTGTGTGTTTGAGCACATAAAGTACTATTTTTCTTGGAAATTCAACAAGATGCAATCATGAATTGGTGTGTCATTTTAAAGATCTCGTCGAGCTGATTAATTTGACACTTTGGTTAACAAATTTCGTCCACATTTGCCAAAGTTATCGAGCTTCAAAAGTGGAAAAGTCACAAAAGTTGTGTGTTTGAGCACATAAAGTACTATTTTTCTTGGAAATTCAACAAGATGTAATCATGATGTGTTGTGACATCTTCAAAATCTCGTCGAGCTGATTAATTTGACACTTTGTTTAACAAATTTGGTCTTCATTTGCCGAAGCTATCGAGCTTCTAAGTTTGAAAAGTCACAAAAGTTGTGTGTTTGAGCACATAAAGAACTATTTTTCTTGGAAGTTCAACAAGATGCAATCATGATATGTTGTGACATCTTCAAAATCTCGTCGAGCTGATTAATTTGACACTTTGTTTAACAAATTTGGTCTTCATTTGCCGAAGCTATCGAGCTTCAAAGTTTGAAAAGTCACAAAAGTTGTGTGTTTGAGCACATAAAGTACTATTTTTCTTGGAAATTCAACAAGATGCAATCATGAATTGGTGTGTCATTTTAAAGATCTCGTTGAGCTGATTAATTTGACACTTTGGTTAACAAATTTCGTCCACATTTGCCAAAGTTATCGAGCTTCAAAAGTGGAAAAGTCACAAAAGTTGTGTGTTTGAGCACATAAAGTACTATTTTTCTTGGAAATTCAACAAGATGCAATCATGATGTGTTGTGACATCTTCAAAATCTCGTCGAGCTGATTAATTTGACACTTTGTTTAACAAATTTGGTCTTCATTTGCCGAAGCTATCGAGCTTCTAAGTTTGAAAAGTCACAAAAGTTGTGTGTTTGAGCACATAAAGAACTATTTTTCTTGGAAGTTCAACAAGATGCAATCATGATGTGTTGTGACATCTTCAAAATCTCGTCGAGCTGATTAATTTGACACTTTGTTTAACAAATTTGGTCTTCATTTGCCGAAGCTATCGAGCTTCAAAATTTGAAAAGTCACAAAAGTTATATGTTTGAGCACATAAAGTACTATTTTTCTTGGAAGTTCAACAAGATGTAATCATGATGTGTTGTGACATCTTCAAAATCTCGTTGAGGTGATTACTTTGACACTTTGTTTAAGAAATTTGGTCCACATTTGCCGAAGTTATCGAGCTTCAAAATTTGAAAAGTCACAAAAGTTGTGTGTTTCAGCACATAAAGTACTATTTTTCTTGGAAATTCAACAAGATGCAATCATGATGTGTTGTGACATCTTCAAAATCTCGTTGAGGTGATTAATTTGACACTTTGTTTAACAAATTTGGTCTTCATTTGCCGAAGCTATCGAGCTTCTAAGTTTGAAAAGTCACAAAAGTTGTGTGTTTGAGCACATAAAGAACTATTTTTCTTGGAAGTTCAACAAGATGTAATCATGGTGTGTTGTGTCATTTTAAAGATCTCGTCGAGCTGATTAATTTGACACTTTGTTTAACAAATTTGGTCTTCATATGCCGAAGTTATCGAGCTTCAAAGTTTGAAAAGTCACAAAAGTTGTGTGTTTCAGCACATAAAGTACTATTTTTCTTGGAAATTCAACAAGATGCAATCATGATGTGTTGTGACATCTTCAAAATCTCGTTGAGGTGATTAATTTGACACTTTGGTTAACAAATTTGGTCCACATTTGCCAAAGTTATCGAGCTTCAAAGTTTGAAAAGTCACAAAAGTTGTGTGTTTGAGCACATAAAGTACTATTTTTCTTGGAAGTTCAACAAGATGTAATCATGATGTGTTGTGACATCTTCAAAATCTCGTTGAGGTGATTACTTTGACACTTTGTTTAAGAAATTTGGTCCACATTTGCCGAAGTTATCGAGCTTCAAAATTTGAAAAGTCACAAAATATGTGTGTTTGAGCACATAAAGTACTATTTTTCTTGGAAATTCAACAAGATGCAATCATGATGTGTTGTGACATCTTCAAAATTTCGTGGAGCTGATTAATTTGACACTTTGTTTAGGAAATGTGGTTCACAATTCCCGAAGTTATCGAGCTTCAAAGTTTGAAAAGTCACAAAAGTTGTGTGTTTGAGCACATAATGTACTATTTTTCTTGGAAGTTCAACAAGATGTAATCATGGTGTGTTGTGTCATTTTAAAGATCTCGTCGAGCTGATTAATTTGACACTTTGTTTAAGAAATTTGGTCCACATTTGCCGAAGTTATCGAGCTTCTAAGTTTGAAAAGTCACAAAAGTTGTGTGTTTGAGCACATAAAGAACTATTTTTCTTGGAAGTTCAACAAGATGTAATAATGGTGTCTTGTGTCATCTTCAAAATCTCGTCGAGCTGATTAATTTGACACTTTGTTTAACAAATTTGGTCTTCATTTGCCGAAGCTATCGAGCTTCAAAGTTTGAAAAGTCACAAAAGTTGTGTGTTTGAGCACATAAAGTACTATTTTTCTTGGAAATTCAACAAGATGCAATCATGATATGTTGTGACATCTTCAAAATCTCGTTGAGGTGATTACTTTGACACTTTGTTTAACAAATTTGGTCTTCATATGCCGAAGTTATCGAGCTTCAAAGTTTGAAAAGTCACAAAAGTTGTGTGTTTCAGCACATAAAGTACTATTTTTCTTGGAAATTCAACAAGATGCAATCATGATGTGTTGTGACATCTTCAAAATCTCGTTGAGGTGATTAATTTGACACTTTGGTTAACAAATTTGGTCTTCATTTGCCGAAGCTATCGAGCTTCAAAGTTTGAAAAGTCACAAAAGTTGTGTGTTTGAGCACATAAAGTACTATTTTTCCTGGAAGTTCAACAAGATGTAATCATGATGTGTTGTGACATCTTCAAAATCTCGTTGAGGTGATTACTTTGACACTTTGTTTAAGAAATTTGGTCCACATATGCCGAAGTTATCGAGCTTCAAAGTTTGAAAAGTCACAAAAGTTGTGTCTTTGAGCACATAAAGTACTATTTTTCTTGGAAGTTCAACAAGATGTAATCATGGTGTGTTGTGTCATTTTAAAGATCTCGTCGAGCTGATTAATTTGACACTTTGTTTAACAAATTTGGTCTTCATTTGCCGAAGCTATCGAGCTTCAAAGTTTGAAAAGTCACAAAAGTTGTGTTTGAGCACATAAAGTACTATTTTTCTTGGAAGTTCAACAAGATGTAATCATGATGTGTTGTGACATCTCCAAAATCTCGTTGAGGTGATTACTTTGACACTTTGTTTAAGAAATTTGGTCCACATTTGCCGAAGTTATCGAGCTTCAAAATTTGAAAAGTCACAAAAGTTGTGTGTTTGAGCACATAAAGTACTATTTTTCTTGGAAGTTCAACAAGATGTAATCATGGTGTGTTGTGTCATTTTAAAGATCTCGTCGAGCTGATTAATTTGACACTTTGTTTAACAAATTTGGTCTTCATTTGCCGAAGCTATCGAGCTTCAAAGTTTGAAAAGTCACAAAAGTTGTGTGTTTGAGCACATAAAGTACTATTTTTCCTGGAAGTTCAACAAGATGTAATCATGATGTGTTGTGACATCTTCAAAATCTCGTTGAGGTAATTACTTTGACACTTTGTTTAAGAAATTTGGTCCACATATGCCGAAGTTATCGAGCTTCAAAGTTTGAAAAGTCACAAAAGTTGTATGTTTCAGCACATAAAGTACTATTTTTCTTGGAAGTTCAACAAGATGTAATCATGGTGTGTTGTGTCATTTTAAAGATCTCGTCGAGCTGATTAATTTGACACTTTGTTTAACAAATTTGGTCTTCATTTGCCGAAGCTATCGAGCTTCAAAGTTTGAAAAGTCACAAAAGTTGTGTGTTTGAGCACATAAAGTACTATTTTTCCTGGAAGTTCAACAAGATGTAATCATGATGTGTTGTGACATCTTCAAAATCTCGTTTAGGTGATTACTTTGACACTATGTTTAAGAAATTTGGTCCACATTTGCCGAAGTTATCGAGCTTCAAAGTTTGAAAAGTCACAAAATATGTGTGTTTGAGCACATAAAGTACTATTTTTCTTGGAAATTCAACAAGATGCAATCATGAATTGGTGTGTCATTTTAAAGATCTCGTCGAGCTGATTAATTTGACACTTTGGTTAACAAATTTCGTCCACATTTGCCAAAGTTATCGAGCTTCAAAAGTGGAAAAGTCACAAAAGTTGTGTGTTTGAGCACATAAAGTACTATTTTTCTTGGAAATTCAACAAGATGTAATCATGATGTGTTGTGACATCTTCAAAATCTCGTCGAGCTGATTAATTTGACACTTTGTTTAACAAATTTGGTCTTCATTTGCCGAAGCTATCGAGCTTCTAAGTTTGAAAAGTCACAAAAGTTGTGTGTTTGAGCACATAAAGAACTATTTTTCTTGGAAGTTCAACAAGATGCAATCATGATATGTTGTGACATCTTCAAAATCTCGTCGAGCTGATTAATTTGACACTTTGTTTAACAAATTTGGTCTTCATTTGCCGAAGCTATCGAGCTTCAAAGTTTGAAAAGTCACAAAAGTTGTGTGTTTGAGCACATAAAGTACTATTTTTCTTGGAAATTCAACAAGATGCAATCATGAATTGGTGTGTCATTTTAAAGATCTCGTTGAGCTGATTAATTTGACACTTTGGTTAACAAATTTCGTCCACATTTGCCAAAGTTATCGAGCTTCAAAAGTGGAAAAGTCACAAAAGTTGTGTGTTTGAGCACATAAAGTACTATTTTTCTTGGAAATTCAACAAGATGCAATCATGATGTGTTGTGACATCTTCAAAATCTCGTCGAGCTGATTAATTTGACACTTTGTTTAACAAATTTGGTCTTCATTTGCCGAAGCTATCGAGCTTCTAAGTTTGAAAAGTCACAAAAGTTGTGTGTTTGAGCACATAAAGAACTATTTTTCTTGGAAGTTCAACAAGATGCAATCATGATGTGTTGTGACATCTTCAAAATCTCGTCGAGCTGATTAATTTGACACTTTGTTTAACAAATTTGGTCTTCATTTGCCGAAGCTATCGAGCTTCAAAATTTGAAAAGTCACAAAAGTTATATGTTTGAGCACATAAAGTACTATTTTTCTTGGAAGTTCAACAAGATGTAATCATGATGTGTTGTGACATCTTCAAAATCTCGTTGAGGTGATTACTTTGACACTTTGTTTAAGAAATTTGGTCCACATTTGCCGAAGTTATCGAGCTTCAAAATTTGAAAAGTCACAAAAGTTGTGTGTTTCAGCACATAAAGTACTATTTTTCTTGGAAATTCAACAAGATGCAATCATGATGTGTTGTGACATCTTCAAAATCTCGTTGAGGTGATTAATTTGACACTTTGTTTAACAAATTTGGTCTTCATTTGCCGAAGCTATCGAGCTTCTAAGTTTGAAAAGTCACAAAAGTTGTGTGTTTGAGCACATAAAGAACTATTTTTCTTGGAAGTTCAACAAGATGTAATCATGGTGTGTTGTGTCATTTTAAAGATCTCGTCGAGCTGATTAATTTGACACTTTGTTTAACAAATTTGGTCTTCATATGCCGAAGTTATCGAGCTTCAAAGTTTGAAAAGTCACAAAAGTTGTGTGTTTCAGCACATAAAGTACTATTTTTCTTGGAAATTCAACAAGATGCAATCATGATGTGTTGTGACATCTTCAAAATCTCGTTGAGGTGATTAATTTGACACTTTGGTTAACAAATTTGGTCCACATTTGCCAAAGTTATCGAGCTTCAAAGTTTGAAAAGTCACAAAAGTTGTGTGTTTGAGCACATAAAGTACTATTTTTCTTGGAAGTTCAACAAGATGTAATCATGATGTGTTGTGACATCTTCAAAATCTCGTTGAGGTGATTACTTTGACACTTTGTTTAAGAAATTTGGTCCACATTTGCCGAAGTTATCGAGCTTCAAAATTTGAAAAGTCACAAAATATGTGTGTTTGAGCACATAAAGTACTATTTTTCTTGGAAATTCAACAAGATGCAATCATGATGTGTTGTGACATCTTCAAAATTTCGTGGAGCTGATTAATTTGACACTTTGTTTAGGAAATGTGGTTCACAATTCCCGAAGTTATCGAGCTTCAAAGTTTGAAAAGTCACAAAAGTTGTGTGTTTGAGCACATAATGTACTATTTTTCTTGGAAGTTCAACAAGATGTAATCATGGTGTGTTGTGTCATTTTAAAGATCTCGTCGAGCTGATTAATTTGACACTTTGTTTAAGAAATTTGGTCCACATTTGCCGAAGTTATCGAGCTTCTAAGTTTGAAAAGTCACAAAAGTTGTGTGTTTGAGCACATAAAGAACTATTTTTCTTGGAAGTTCAACAAGATGTAATAATGGTGTCTTGTGTCATCTTCAAAATCTCGTCGAGCTGATTAATTTGACACTTTGTTTAACAAATTTGGTCTTCATTTGCCGAAGCTATCGAGCTTCAAAGTTTGAAAAGTCACAAAAGTTGTGTGTTTGAGCACATAAAGTACTATTTTTCTTGGAAATTCAACAAGATGCAATCATGATATGTTGTGACATCTTCAAAATCTCGTTGAGGTGATTACTTTGACACTTTGTTTAACAAATTTGGTCTTCATATGCCGAAGTTATCGAGCTTCAAAGTTTGAAAAGTCACAAAAGTTGTGTGTTTCAGCACATAAAGTACTATTTTTCTTGGAAATTCAACAAGATGCAATCATGATGTGTTGTGACATCTTCAAAATCTCGTTGAGGTGATTAATTTGACACTTTGGTTAACAAATTTGGTCTTCATTTGCCGAAGCTATCGAGCTTCAAAGTTTGAAAAGTCACAAAAGTTGTGTGTTTGAGCACATAAAGTACTATTTTTCCTGGAAGTTCAACAAGATGTAATCATGATGTGTTGTGACATCTTCAAAATCTCGTTGAGGTGATTACTTTGACACTTTGTTTAAGAAATTTGGTCCACATATGCCGAAGTTATCGAGCTTCAAAGTTTGAAAAGTCACAAAAGTTGTGTCTTTGAGCACATAAAGTACTATTTTTCTTGGAAGTTCAACAAGATGTAATCATGGTGTGTTGTGTCATTTTAAAGATCTCGTCGAGCTGATTAATTTGACACTTTGTTTAACAAATTTGGTCTTCATTTGCCGAAGCTATCGAGCTTCAAAGTTTGAAAAGTCACAAAAGTTGTGTTTGAGCACATAAAGTACTATTTTTCTTGGAAGTTCAACAAGATGTAATCATGATGTGTTGTGACATCTCCAAAATCTCGTTGAGGTGATTACTTTGACACTTTGTTTAAGAAATTTGGTCCACATTTGCCGAAGTTATCGAGCTTCAAAATTTGAAAAGTCACAAAAGTTGTGTGTTTGAGCACATAAAGTACTATTTTTCTTGGAAGTTCAACAAGATGTAATCATGGTGTGTTGTGTCATTTTAAAGATCTCGTCGAGCTGATTAATTTGACACTTTGTTTAACAAATTTGGTCTTCATTTGCCGAAGCTATCGAGCTTCAAAGTTTGAAAAGTCACAAAAGTTGTGTGTTTGAGCACATAAAGTACTATTTTTCCTGGAAGTTCAACAAGATGTAATCATGATGTGTTGTGACATCTTCAAAATCTCGTTGAGGTAATTACTTTGACACTTTGTTTAAGAAATTTGGTCCACATATGCCGAAGTTATCGAGCTTCAAAGTTTGAAAAGTCACAAAAGTTGTATGTTTCAGCACATAAAGTACTATTTTTCTTGGAAGTTCAACAAGATGTAATCATGGTGTGTTGTGTCATTTTAAAGATCTCGTCGAGCTGATTAATTTGACACTTTGTTTAACAAATTTGGTCTTCATTTGCCGAAGCTATCGAGCTTCAAAGTTTGAAAAGTCACAAAAGTTGTGTGTTTGAGCACATAAAGTACTATTTTTCCTGGAAGTTCAACAAGATGTAATCATGATGTGTTGTGACATCTTCAAAATCTCGTTTAGGTGATTACTTTGACACTATGTTTAAGAAATTTGGTCCACATTTGCCGAAGTTATCGAGCTTCAAAGTTTGAAAAGTCACAAAATATGTGTGTTTGAGCACATAAAGTACTATTTTTCTTGGAAATTCAACAAGATGCAATCATGAATTGGTGTGTTATTTTAAAGATCTCGTCGAGCTGATTAATTTGACACTTTGGTTAACAAATTTCGTCCACATTTGCCAAAGTTATCGAGCTTCAAAAGTGGAAAAGTCACAAAAGTTGTGTGTTTGAGCACATAAAGTACTATTTTTCTTGGAAATTCAACAAGATGCAATCATGATGTGTTGTGACATCTTCAAAATCTCGTCGAGCTGATTAATTTGACACTTTGTTTAACAAATTTGGTCTTCATTTGCCGAAGCTATCGAGCTTCTAAGTTTGAAAAGTCACAAAAGTTGTGTGTTTGAGCACATAAAGAACTATTTTTCTTGGAAGTTCAACAAGATGCAATCATGATGTGTTGTGACATCTTCAAAATCTCGTCGAGCTGATTAATTTGACACTTTGTTTAACAAATTTTGTCTTCATTTGCCGAAGCTATCGAGCTTCAAAATTTGAAAAGTCACAAAAGTTATATGTTTGAGCACATAAAGTACTATTTTTCTTGGAAGTTCAACAAGATGTAATCATGATGTGTTGTGACATCTTCAAAATCTCGTTGAGGTGATTACTTTGACACTTTGTTTAAGAAATTTGGTCCACTTTTGCCGAAGTTATCGAGCTTCAAAATTTGAAAAGTCACAAAAGTTGTGTGTTTCAGCACATAAAGTACTATTTTTCTTGGAAATTCAACAAGATGCAATCATGATGTGTTGTGACATCTTCAAAATCTCGTTGAGGTGATTAATTTGACACTTTGTTTAACAAATTTGGTCTTCATTTGCCGAAGCTATCGAGCTTCTAAGTTTGAAAAGTCACAAAAGTTGTGTGTTTGAGCACATAAAGAACTATTTTTCTTGGAAGTTCAACAAGATGTAATCATGGTGGTTGTGTCATTTTAAAGATCTCGTCGAGCTGATTAATTTGACACTTTGTTTAACAAATTTGGTCTTCATATGCCGAAGTTATCGAGCTTCAAAGTTTGAAAAGTCACAAAAGTTGTGTGTTTCAGCACATAAAGTACTATTTTTCTTGGAAATTCAACAAGATGCAATCATGATGTGTTGTGACATCTTCAAAATCTCGTTGAGGTGATTAATTTGACACTTTGGTTAACAAATTTCGTCCACATTTGCCAAAGTTATCGAGCTTCAAAGTTTGAAAAGTCACAAAAGTTGTGTGTTTGAGCACATAAAGTACTATTTTTCTTGGAAGTTCAACAAGATGTAATCATGATGTGTTGTGACATCTTCAAAATCTCGTTGAGGTGATTACTTTGACACTTTGTTTAAGAAATTTGGTCCACATTTGCCGAAGTTATCGAGCTTCAAAATTTGAAAAGTCACAAAATATGTGTGTTTGAGCACATAAAGTACTATTTTTCTTGGAAATTCAACAAGATGCAATCATGATGTGTTGTGACATCTTCAAAATTTCGTGGAGCTGATTAATTTGACACTTTGTTTAGGAAATGTGGTTCACAATTCCCGAAGTTATCGAGCTTCAAAGTTTGAAAAGTCACAAAAGTTGTGTGTTTGAGCACATAATGTACTATTTTTCTTGGAAGTTCAACAAGATGTAATCATGGTGTGTTGTGTCATTTTAAAGATCTCGTCGAGCTGATTAATTTGACACTTTGTTTAAGAAATTTGGTCCACATTTGCCGAAGTTATCGAGCTTCTAAGTTTGAAAAGTCACAAAAGTTGTGTGTTTGAGCACATAAAGAACTATTTTTCTTGGAAGTTCAACAAGATGTAATAATGGTGTCTTGTGTCATCTTCAAAATCTCGTCGAGCTGATTAATTTGACACTTTGTTTAACAAATTTGGTCTTCATTTGCCGAAGCTATCGAGCTTCAAAGTTTGAAAAGTCACAAAAGTTGTGTGTTTGAGCACATAAAGTACTATTTTTCTTGAAAATTCAACAAGATGCAATCATGATATGTTGTGACATCTTCAAAATCTCGTTGAGGTGATTACTTTGACACTTTGTTTAACAAATTTGGTCTTCATATGCCGAAGTTATCGAGCTTCAAAGTTTGAAAAGTCACAAAAGTTGTGTGTTTGAGCACATAAAGTACTATTTTTCTTGGAAGTTCAACAAGATGTAATCATGATGTGTTGTGACATCTTCAAAATCTCGTTGAGGTGATTACTTTGACACTTGTTTTAAGAAATTTGGTCCACATATGCCGAAGTTATCGAGCTTCAAAGTTTGAAAAGTCACAAAAGTTGTGTGTTTGAGCACATAAAGTACTATTTTTCTTGGAAGTGCAACAAGATGTAATCATGGTGTGTTGTGTCATTTTAAAGATCTCGTCGAGCTGATTAATTTGACACTTTGTTTAACAAATTTGGTCTTCATTTGCCGAAGCTATCGAGCTTCAAAGTTTGAAAAGTCACAAAAGTTGTGTGTTTGAGCACATAAAGAACTATTTTTCTTGGAAGTTCAACAAGATGCAATCATGATGTGTTGTGACATCTTCAAAATCTCGTCGAGCTGATTAATTTGACACTTTGTTTAACAAATTTGGTCTTCATTTGCCGAAGCTATCGAGCTTCTAAGTTTGAAAAGTCACAAAAGTTGTGTGTTTGAGCACATAAAGAACTATTTTTCTTGGAAGTTCAACATGATGCAATCATGATGTGTTGTGACATCTTCAAAATCTCGTCGAGCTGATTAATTTGACACTTTGTTTAACAAATTTGGTCTTCATTTGCCGAAGCTATCGAGCTTCAAAATTTGAAAAGTCACAAAAGTTATATGTTTGAGCACATAAAGTACTATTTTTCTTGGAAGTTCAACAAGATGTAATCATGATGTGTTGTGACATCTTCAAAATCTCGTTGAGGTGATTACTTTGACACTTTGTTTAAGAAATTTGGTCCACATTTGCCGAAGTTATCGAGCTTCAAAATTTGAAAAGTCACAAAAGTTGTGTGTTTCAGCACATAAAGTACTATTTTTCTTGGAAATTCAACAAGATGCAATCATGATGTGTTGTGACATCTTCAAAATCTCGTTGAGGTGATTAATTTGACACTTTGTTTAACAAATTTGGTCTTCATTTGCCGAAGCTATCGAGCTTCTAAGTTTGAAAAGTCACAAAAGTTGTGTGTTTGAGCACATAAAGAACTATTTTTCTTGGAAGTTCAACAAGATGTAATCATGGTGTGTTGTGTCATTTTAAAGATCTCGTCGAGCTGATTAATTTGACACTTTGTTTAACAAATTTGGTCTTCATATGCCGAAGTTATCGAGCTTCAAAGTTTGAAAAGTCACAAAAGTTGTGTGTTTCAGCACATAAAGTACTATTTTTCTTGGAAATTCAACAAGATGCAATCATGATGTGTTGTGACATCTTCAAAATCTCGTTGAGGTGATTAATTTGACACTTTGGTTAACAAATTTGGTCCACATTTGCCAAAGTTATCGAGCTTCAAAGTTTGAAAAGTCACAAAAGTTGTGTGTTTGAGCACATAAAGTACTATTTTTCTTGGAAGTTCAACAAGATGTAATCATGATGTGTTGTGACATCTTCAAAATCTCGTGGAGGTGATTACTTTGACACTTTGTTTAAGAAATTTGGTCCACATTTGCCGAAGTTATCGAGCTTCAAAATTTGAAAAGTCACAAAATATGTGTGTTTGAGCACATAAAGTACTATTTTTCTTGGAAATTCAACAAGATGCAATCATGATGTGTTGTGACATCTTCAAAATTTCGTGGAGCTGATTAATTTGACACTTTGTTTAGGAAATGTGGTTCACAATTCCCGAAGTTATCGAGCTTCAAAGTTTGAAAAGTCACAAAAGTTGTGTGTTTGAGCACATAAAGTACTATTTTTCCTGGAAGTTCAACAAGATGTAATCATGATGTGTTGTGACATCTTCAAAATCTCGTTTAGGTGATTACTTTGACACTATGTTTAAGAAATTTGGTCCACATTTGCCGAAGTTATCGAGCTTCAAAGTTTGAAAAGTCACAAAATATGTGTGTTTGAGCACATAAAGTACTATTTTTCTTGGAAATTCAACAAGATGCAATCATGAATTGGTGTGTTATTTTAAAGATCTCGTCGAGCTGATTAATTTGACACTTTGGTTAACAAATTTCGTCCACATTTGCCAAAGTTATCGAGCTTCAAAAGTGGAAAAGTCACAAAAGTTGTGTGTTTGAGCACATAAAGTACTATTTTTCTTGGAAATTCAACAAGATGCAATCATGATGTGTTGTGACATCTTCAAAATCTCGTCGAGCTGATTAATTTGACACTTTGTTTAACAAATTTGGTCTTCATTTGCCGAAGCTATCGAGCTTCTAAGTTTGAAAAGTCACAAAAGTTGTGTGTTTGAGCACATAAAGAACTATTTTTCTTGGAAGTTCAACAAGATGCAATCATGATGTGTTGTGACATCTTCAAAATCTCGTCGAGCTGATTAATTTGACACTTTGTTTAACAAATTTTGTCTTCATTTGCCGAAGCTATCGAGCTTCAAAATTTGAAAAGTCACAAAAGTTATATGTTTGAGCACATAAAGTACTATTTTTCTTGGAAGTTCAACAAGATGTAATCATGATGTGTTGTGACATCTTCAAAATCTCGTTGAGGTGATTACTTTGACACTTTGTTTAAGAAATTTGGTCCACTTTTGCCGAAGTTATCGAGCTTCAAAATTTGAAAAGTCACAAAAGTTGTGTGTTTCAGCACATAAAGTACTATTTTTCTTGGAAATTCAACAAGATGCAATCATGATGTGTTGTGACATCTTCAAAATCTCGTTGAGGTGATTAATTTGACACTTTGTTTAACAAATTTGGTCTTCATTTGCCGAAGCTATCGAGCTTCTAAGTTTGAAAAGTCACAAAAGTTGTGTGTTTGAGCACATAAAGAACTATTTTTCTTGGAAGTTCAACAAGATGTAATCATGGTGGTTGTGTCATTTTAAAGATCTCGTCGAGCTGATTAATTTGACACTTTGTTTAACAAATTTGGTCTTCATATGCCGAAGTTATCGAGCTTCAAAGTTTGAAAAGTCACAAAAGTTGTGTGTTTCAGCACATAAAGTACTATTTTTCTTGGAAATTCAACAAGATGCAATCATGATGTGTTGTGACATCTTCAAAATCTCGTTGAGGTGATTAATTTGACACTTTGGTTAACAAATTTCGTCCACATTTGCCAAAGTTATCGAGCTTCAAAGTTTGAAAAGTCACAAAAGTTGTGTGTTTGAGCACATAAAGTACTATTTTTCTTGGAAGTTCAACAAGATGTAATCATGATGTGTTGTGACATCTTCAAAATCTCGTTGAGGTGATTACTTTGACACTTTGTTTAAGAAATTTGGTCCACATTTGCCGAAGTTATCGAGCTTCAAAATTTGAAAAGTCACAAAATATGTGTGTTTGAGCACATAAAGTACTATTTTTCTTGGAAATTCAACAAGATGCAATCATGATGTGTTGTGACATCTTCAAAATTTCGTGGAGCTGATTAATTTGACACTTTGTTTAGGAAATGTGGTTCACAATTCCCGAAGTTATCGAGCTTCAAAGTTTGAAAAGTCACAAAAGTTGTGTGTTTGAGCACATAATGTACTATTTTTCTTGGAAGTTCAACAAGATGTAATCATGGTGTGTTGTGTCATTTTAAAGATCTCGTCGAGCTGATTAATTTGACACTTTGTTTAAGAAATTTGGTCCACATTTGCCGAAGTTATCGAGCTTCTAAGTTTGAAAAGTCACAAAAGTTGTGTGTTTGAGCACATAAAGAACTATTTTTCTTGGAAGTTCAACAAGATGTAATAATGGTGTCTTGTGTCATCTTCAAAATCTCGTCGAGCTGATTAATTTGACACTTTGTTTAACAAATTTGGTCTTCATTTGCCGAAGCTATCGAGCTTCAAAGTTTGAAAAGTCACAAAAGTTGTGTGTTTGAGCACATAAAGTACTATTTTTCTTGAAAATTCAACAAGATGCAATCATGATATGTTGTGACATCTTCAAAATCTCGTTGAGGTGATTACTTTGACACTTTGTTTAACAAATTTGGTCTTCATATGCCGAAGTTATCGAGCTTCAAAGTTTGAAAAGTCACAAAAGTTGTGTGTTTGAGCACATAAAGTACTATTTTTCTTGGAAGTTCAACAAGATGTAATCATGATGTGTTGTGACATCTTCAAAATCTCGTTGAGGTGATTACTTTGACACTTGTTTTAAGAAATTTGGTCCACATATGCCGAAGTTATCGAGCTTCAAAGTTTGAAAAGTCACAAAAGTTGTGTGTTTGAGCACATAAAGTACTATTTTTCTTGGAAGTGCAACAAGATGTAATCATGGTGTGTTGTGTCATTTTAAAGATCTCGTCGAGCTGATTAATTTGACACTTTGTTTAACAAATTTGGTCTTCATTTGCCGAAGCTATCGAGCTTCAAAGTTTGAAAAGTCACAAAAGTTGTGTGTTTGAGCACATAAAGAACTATTTTTCTTGGAAGTTCAACAAGATGCAATCATGATGTGTTGTGACATCTTCAAAATCTCGTCGAGCTGATTAATTTGACACTTTGTTTAACAAATTTGGTCTTCATTTGCCGAAGCTATCGAGCTTCTAAGTTTGAAAAGTCACAAAAGTTGTGTGTTTGAGCACATAAAGAACTATTTTTCTTGGAAGTTCAACATGATGCAATCATGATGTGTTGTGACATCTTCAAAATCTCGTCGAGCTGATTAATTTGACACTTTGTTTAACAAATTTGGTCTTCATTTGCCGAAGCTATCGAGCTTCAAAATTTGAAAAGTCACAAAAGTTATATGTTTGAGCACATAAAGTACTATTTTTCTTGGAAGTTCAACAAGATGTAATCATGATGTGTTGTGACATCTTCAAAATCTCGTTGAGGTGATTACTTTGACACTTTGTTTAAGAAATTTGGTCCACATTTGCCGAAGTTATCGAGCTTCAAAATTTGAAAAGTCACAAAAGTTGTGTGTTTCAGCACATAAAGTACTATTTTTCTTGGAAATTCAACAAGATGCAATCATGATGTGTTGTGACATCTTCAAAATCTCGTTGAGGTGATTAATTTGACACTTTGTTTAACAAATTTGGTCTTCATTTGCCGAAGCTATCGAGCTTCTAAGTTTGAAAAGTCACAAAAGTTGTGTGTTTGAGCACATAAAGAACTATTTTTCTTGGAAGTTCAACAAGATGTAATCATGGTGTGTTGTGTCATTTTAAAGATCTCGTCGAGCTGATTAATTTGACACTTTGTTTAACAAATTTGGTCTTCATATGCCGAAGTTATCGAGCTTCAAAGTTTGAAAAGTCACAAAAGTTGTGTGTTTCAGCACATAAAGTACTATTTTTCTTGGAAATTCAACAAGATGCAATCATGATGTGTTGTGACATCTTCAAAATCTCGTTGAGGTGATTAATTTGACACTTTGGTTAACAAATTTGGTCCACATTTGCCAAAGTTATCGAGCTTCAAAGTTTGAAAAGTCACAAAAGTTGTGTGTTTGAGCACATAAAGTACTATTTTTCTTGGAAGTTCAACAAGATGTAATCATGATGTGTTGTGACATCTTCAAAATCTCGTGGAGGTGATTACTTTGACACTTTGTTTAAGAAATTTGGTCCACATTTGCCGAAGTTATCGAGCTTCAAAATTTGAAAAGTCACAAAATATGTGTGTTTGAGCACATAAAGTACTATTTTTCTTGGAAATTCAACAAGATGCAATCATGATGTGTTGTGACATCTTCAAAATTTCGTGGAGCTGATTAATTTGACACTTTGTTTAGGAAATGTGGTTCACAATTCCCGAAGTTATCGAGCTTCAAAGTTTGAAAAGTCACAAAAGTTGTGTGTTTGAGCACATAATGTACTATTTTTCTTGGAAGTTCAACAAGGTGCAATGATGATGTGTTGTGTCATTTTAAAGATCTCGTCGAGCTGATTAATTTGACACTTTGTTTAACAAATTTGGTCTTCATTTGCCGAAGCTATCGAGCTTCAATGTTTGAAAAGTCACAAAAGTTGTGTGTTTGAGCACATAAAGTACTATTTTTCTTGGAAGTTCAACAAGATGTAATCATGGTGTGTTGTGTCATTTTAAAGATCTCGTCGAGCTGATTAATTTGACACTTTGTTTAACAAATTTGGTCTTCATTTGCCGAAGCTATCGAGCTTCAATGTTTGAAAAGTCACAAAATTTGTGTGTTTGAGCACATAAAGTACTATTTTTCTTGGAAGTTCAACAAGATGTAATCATGGTGTGTTGTGTCATTTTAAAGATCTCGTCGAGCTGATTAATTTGACACTTTGTTTAACAAATTTGGTCTTCATTTGCCGAAGCTATCGAGCTTCTAAGTTTGAAAAGTCACAAAAGTTGTTTGTTTGAGCACATAAAGAACTATTTTTCTTGGAAGTTCAACAAGATGCAATCATGATGTGTTGTGACATCTTCAAAATCTCGTCGAGCTGATTAATTTGACACTTTGTTTAACAAATTTGGTCTTCATTTGCCGAAGCTATCGAGCTTCAAAGTTTGAAAAGTCACAAAAGTTGTGTGTTTCAGCACATAAAGTACTATTTTTCTTGGAAATTCAACAAGATGCAATCATGATGTGTTGTGACATCTTCAAAATCTCGTTGAGGTGATTAATTTGACACTTTGGTTAATAAATTTGGTCCACATTTTCCAAAGTTATCGAGCTTCAAAGTTTGAAAAGTCACAAAAGTTGTGTGTTTGAGCACATAAAGTACTATTTTTCTTGGAAGTTCAACAAGATGTAATCATGATGTGTTGTGACATCTTCAAAATCTCGTTGAGGTGATTACTTTGACACTTGTTTTAAGAAATTTGGTCCACATATGCCGAAGTTATCGAGCTTCAAAGTTTGAAAAGTCACAAAAGTTGTGTGTTTGAGCACATAAAGTACTATTTTTCTTGGAAGTTCAACAAGATGTAATCATGGTGTGTTGTGTCATTTTAAAGATCTCGTCGAGCTGATTAATTTGACACTTTGTTTAACAAATTTGGTCTTCATTTGCCGAAGCTATCGAGCTTCAAAGTTTGAAAAGTCAAAAAAGTTGTGTGTTTGAGCACATAAAGTACTATTTTTCCTGGAAGTTCAACAAGATGTAATCATGATGTGTTGTGACATCTTCAAAATCTCGTTTAGGTGATTACTTTGACACTATGTTTAAGAAATTTGGTCCACATTTGCCGAAGTTATCGAGCTTCAAAGTTTGAAAAGTCACAAAAGTTGTGTGTTTGAGCACATAAAGTACTATTTTTCTTGGAAGTTCAACAAGATGTAATCATGATGTGTTGTGACATCTTCAAAATCTCGTTTAGGTGATTACTTTGACACTATGTTTAAGAAATTTGGTCCACATTTGCCGAAGTTATCGAGCTTCAAAGTTTGAAAAGTCACAAAAGTTGTGTGTTTGAGCACATAAAGTACTATTTTTCTTGGAAATTCAACAAGATGCAATCATGAATTGGTGTGTCATTTTAAAGATCTCGTCGAGCTGATTAATTTGACACTTTGGTTAACAAATTTCGTCCACATTTGCCAAAGTTATCGAGCTTCAAAAGTGGAAAAGTCACAAAAGTTGTGTGTTTGAGCACATAAAGTACTATTTTTCTTGGAAATTCAACAAGATGTAATCATGATGTGTTGTGACATCTTCAAAATCTCGTCGAGCTGATTAATTTGACACTTTGTTTAACAAATTTGGTCTTCATTTGCCGAAGCTATCGAGCTTCTAAGTTTGAAAAGTCACAAAAGTTGTGTGTTTGAGCACATAAAGAACTATTTTTCTTGGAAGTTCAACAAGATGCAATCATGATATGTTGTGACATCTTCAAAATCTCGTCGAGCTGATTAATTTGACACTTTGTTTAACAAATTTGGTCTTCATTTGCCGAAGCTATCGAGCTTCAAAGTTTGAAAAGTCACAAAAGTTGTGTGTTTGAGCACATAAAGTACTATTTTTCTTGGAAATTCAACAAGATGCAATCATGAATTGGTGTGTCATTTTAAAGATCTCGTCGAGCTGATTAATTTGACACTTTGGTTAACAAATTTCGTCCACATTTGCCAAAGTTATCGAGCTTCAAAAGTGGAAAAGTCACAAAAGTTGTGTGTTTGAGCACATAAAGTACTATTTTTCTTGGAAATTCAACAAGATGCAATCATGATGTGTTGTGACATCTTCAAAATCTCGTCGAGCTGATTAATTTGACACTTTGTTTAACAAATTTGGTCTTCATTTGCCGAAGCTATCGAGCTTCAAAGTTTGAAAAGTCACAAAAGTTGTGTGTTTGAGCACATAAAGTACTATTTTTCTTGGAAGTTCAACAAGATGTAATCATGATGTGTTGTGACATCTTCAAAATCTCGTTGAGGTGATTACTTTGACACTTTGTTTAAGAAATTTGGTCCACATTTGCCGAAGTTATCGAGCTTCAAAATTTGAAAAGTCACAAAAGTTGTGTGTTTCAGCACATAAAGTACTATTTTTCTTGGAAATTCAACAAGATGCAATCATGATGTGTTGTGACATCTTCAAAATCTCGTTGAGGTGATTAATTTGACACTTTGTTTAACAAATTTGGTCTTCATTTGCCGAAGCTATCGAGCTTCTAAGTTTGAAAAGTCACAAAAGTTGTGTGTTTGAGCACATAAAGTACTATTTTTCTTGGAAGTTCAACAAGATGTAATCATGATGTGTTGTGACATCTTCAAAATCTCGTTGAGGTGATTACTTTGACACTTTGTTTAAGAAATTTGGTCCACATTTGCCGAAGTTATCGAGCTTCAAAATTTGAAAAGTCACAAAATATGTGTGTTTGAGCACATAAAGTACTATTTTTCTTGGAAATTCAACAAGATGCAATCATGATGTGTTGTGACATCTTCAAAATTTCGTGGAGCTGATTAATTTGACACTTTGTTTAGGAAATGTGGTTCACAATTCCCGAAGTTATCGAGCTTCAAAGTTTGAAAAGTCACAAAAGTTGTGTGTTTGAGCACATAAAGTACTATTTTTCTTGGAAGTTCAACAAGATGTAATCATGGTGTGTTGTGTCATTTTAAAGATCTCGTCGAGCTGATTAATTTGACACTTTGTTTAACAAATTTGGTCTTCATTTGCCGAAGCTATCGAGCTTCAAAGTTTGAAAAGTCACAAAAGTTGTGTGTTTGAGCACATAAAGTACTATTTTTCCTGGAAGTTCAACAAGATGTAATCATGATGTGTTGTGACATCTTCAAAATCTCGTTGAGGTGATTACTTTGACACTTTGTTTAAGAAATTTGGTCCACATTTGCCGAAGTTATCGAGCTTCAAAATTTGAAAAGTCACAAAATATGTGTGTTTGAGCACATAAAGTACTATTTTTCTTGGAAGTTCAACAAGATGTAATCATGATGTGTTGTGACATCTTCAAAATCTCGTTGAGGTGATTACTTTGACACTTTGTTTAAGAAATTTGGTCCACATATGCCGAAGTTATCGAGCTTCAAAGTTTGAAAAGTCACAAAAGTTGTGTGTTTGAGCACATAAAGTACTATTTTTCTTGGAAGTTCAACAAGATGTAATCATGATGTGTTGTGACATCTTCAAAATCTCGTTGAGGTGATTACTTTGACGCTTTGGTTAACAAATTTGGTCCACATTTGCCAAAGTTATCGAGCTTCAAAGTTTGAAAAGTCACAAAATATGTGTGTTTGAGCACATAAAGTACTATTTTTCTTGGAAGTTCAACAAGATGTAATGATGATGTGTTGTGTCATTTTAAAGATCTCGTCGAGCTGATTAATTTGACACTTTGTTTAACAAATTTGGTCTTCATTTGCCGAAGCTATCGAGCTTCAAAGTTTGAAAAGTCACAAAAGTTATGTGTTTGAGCACATAAAGTACTATTTTTCTTGGAAGTTCAACAAGATGTAATCATGATGTGTTGTGACATCTTCAAAATCTCGTTGAGGTGATTACTTTGACACTTTGTTTAAGAAATTTGGTCCACATATGCCGAAGTTATCGAGCTTCAAAGTTTGAAAAGTCACAAAAGTTGTGTGTTTGAGCACATAAAGTACTATTTTTCTTGGAAGTTCAACAAGATGTAATCATGATGTGTTGTGACATCTTCAAAATCTCGTTGAGGTGATTACTTTGACACTTTGGTTAACAAATTTGGTCCACATTTGCCAAAGTTATCGAGCTTCAAAGTTTGAAAAGTCACAAAATATGTGTGTTTGAGCACATAAAGTACTATTTTTCGTGGAAGTTCAACAAGATGTAATCATGATGTGTTGTGACATCTTCAAAATCTCGTTTAGGTGATTACTTTGACACTATGTTTAAGAAATTTGGTCCACATTTGCCGAAGTTATCGAGCTTCAAAGTTTGAAAAGTCAAAAAATATGTGTGTTTGAGCACATAAAGTACTATTTTTCTTGGAAATTCAACAAGATGTAATCATGATGTGTTGTGACATCTTCAAAATCTCGTTGAGGTGATTACTTTGACACTTTGTTTAAGAAATTTGGTCCACATATGCCGAAGTTATCGAGCTTCAAAGTTTGAAAAGTCACAAAAGTTGTGTGTTTGAGCACATAAAGTACTATTTTTCTTGGAAGTTCAACAAGATGTAATCATGATGTGTTGTGACATCTTCAAAATCTCGTTGAGGTGATTACTTTGACGCTTTGGTTAACAAATTTGGTCCACATTTGCCAAAGTTATCGAGCTTCAAAGTTTGAAAAGTCACAAAATATGTGTGTTTGAGCACATAAAGTACTATTTTTCTTGGAAGTTCAACAAGATGTAATGATGATGTGTTGTGTCATTTTAAAGATCTCGTCGAGCTGATTAATTTGACACTTTGTTTAACAAATTTGGTCTTCATTTGCCGAAGCTATCGAGCTTCAAAGTTTGAAAAGTCACAAAAGTTATGTGTTTGAGCACATAAAGTACTATTTTTCTTGGAAGTTCAACAAGATGTAATCATGATGTGTTGTGACATCTTCAAAATCTCGTTGAGGTGATTACTTTGACACTTTGTTTAAGAAATTTGGTCCACATATGCCGAAGTTATCGAGCTTCAAAGTTTGAAAAGTCACAAAAGTTGTGTGTTTGAGCACATAAAGTACTATTTTTCTTGGAAGTTCAACAAGATGTAATCATGATGTGTTGTGACATCTTCAAAATCTCGTTGAGGTGATTACTTTGACACTTTGGTTAACAAATTTGGTCCACATTTGCCAAAGTTATCGAGCTTCAAAGTTTGAAAAGTCACAAAATATGTGTGTTTGAGCACATAAAGTACTATTTTTCGTGGAAGTTCAACAAGATGTAATCATGATGTGTTGTGACATCTTCAAAATCTCGTTTAGGTGATTACTTTGACACTATGTTTAAGAAATTTGGTCCACATTTGCCGAAGTTATCGAGCTTCAAAGTTTGAAAAGTCAAAAAATATGTGTGTTTGAGCACATAAAGTACTATTTTTCTTGGAAATTCAACAAGATGCAATCATGATGTGTTGTGACATATTCAAAATCTCGTCGAGCTGATTAATTTGACACATTGGTTAACAAATTTGGTCTTCATTTGCCGAAACTACCGAGCTTCAAACTTTGAAAAGTCACAAAAGTTATGTGTTTGAGCACATAAAGTACTATTTTTCTTGGAAGTTCAACAAGATGCAATCATGATGTGTTGTGACATCTTCAAAATCTCGTCGAGCTGATTAATTTGACACATTGGTTAACAAATTTGGTCTTCATTTGCCGAAGCTATCGAGCTTCAAAGTTTGAAAAGTCACAAAAGTTGTGTGTTTCAGCACATAAAGTACTATTTTTCTTGGAAGTTCAACAAGATGTAATCATGATGTGTTGTGACATCTTCAAAATCTCGTTGAGGTGATTACTTTGACACTTTGTTTAAGAAATTTGGTCCACATTTGCCGAATTTATCGAGCTTCAAAATTTGAAAAGTCACAAAAGTTGTGTGTTTGAGCACATAAAGTACTATTTTTCTTGGAAGTTCAACAAGATGTAATCATAGTGTGTTGTGTCATTTTAAAGATCTCGTCGAGCTGATTAATTTGACACTTTGTTTAACAAATTTGGTCTTCATTTGCCGAAGCTATCGAGCTTCAAAGTTTGAAAAGTCACAAAAGTTGTGTGTTTCAGCACATAAAGTACTATTTTTCTTGGAAATTCAACAAGATGCAATCATGATGTGTTGTGACATCTTCAAAATCTCGTTGAGGTGATTAATTTGACACTTTGATTAACAAATTTGGTCCACATTTTCCAAAGTTATCGAGCTTCAAAGTTTGAAAAGTCACAAAAGTTGTGTGTTTGAGCACATAAAGTACTATTTTTCTTGGAAGTTCAACAAGATGTAATCATGATGTGTTGTGACATCTTCAAAATCTCGTTTGGGTGATTACTTTGACACTATGTTTAAGAAATTTGGTCCACATTTGCCGAAGTTATCGAGCTTCAAAGTTTGAAAAGTCAAAAAATATGTGTGTTTGAGCACATAAAGTACTATTTTTCTTGGAAATTCAACAAGATGCAATCATGATGTGTTGTGACATATTCAAAATCTCGTCGAGCTGATTAATTTGACACTTTGTTTAACAAATTTGGTCTTCATTTGCCGAAACTACCGAGCTTCAAACTTTGAAAAGTCACAAAAGTTATGTTTGAGCACATAAAGTACTATTTTTCTTGGAAGTTCAACAAGATGCAATCATGATGTGTTGTGACATCTTCAAAATCTCGTCGAGCTGATTAATTTGACACTTTGTTTAAGAAATTTGGTCCACATTTGCCGAAGTTATCGAGCTTCAAAATTTGAAAAGTCACAAAAGTTGTGTGTTTCAGCACATAAAGTACTATTTTTCTTGGAAATTCAACAAGATGCAATCATGATGTGTTGTGACATCTTCAAAATCTCGTTGAGGTGATTAATTTGACACTTTGTTTAACAAATTTGGTCTTCATTTGCCGAAGCTATCGAGCTTCTAAGTTTGAAAAGTCACAAAAGTTGTGTGTTTGAGCACATAAAGTACTATTTTTCTTGGAAGTTCAACAAGATGTAATCATGATGTGTTGTGACATCTTCAAAATCTCGTTGAGGTGATTACTTTGACACTTTGTTTAAGAAATTTGGTCCACATTTGCCGAAGTTATCGAGCTTCAAAATTTGAAAAGTCACAAAATATGTGTGTTTGAGCACATAAAGTACTATTTTTCTTGGAAATTCAACAAGATGCAATCATGATGTGTTGTGACATCTTCAAAATTTCGTGGAGCTGATTAATTTGACACTTTGTTTAGGAAATGTGGTTCACAATTCCCGAAGTTATCGAGCTTCAAAGTTTGAAAAGTCACAAAAGTTGTGTGTTTGAGCACATAAAGTACTATTTTTCTTGGAAGTTCAACAAGATGTAATCATGGTGTGTTGTGTCATTTTAAAGATCTCGTCGAGCTGATTAATTTGACACTTTGTTTAACAAATTTGGTCTTCATTTGCCGAAGCTATCGAGCTTCAAAGTTTGAAAAGTCACAAAAGTTGTGTGTTTGAGCACATAAAGTACTATTTTTCCTGGAAGTTCAACAAGATGTAATCATGATGTGTTGTGACATCTTCAAAATCTCGTTGAGGTGATTACTTTGACACTTTGTTTAAGAAATTTGGTCCACATTTGCCGAAGTTATCGAGCTTCAAAATTTGAAAAGTCACAAAATATGTGTGTTTGAGCACATAAAGTACTATTTTTCTTGGAAGTTCAACAAGATGTAATCATGATGTGTTGTGACATCTTCAAAATCTCGTTGAGGTGATTACTTTGACACTTTGTTTAAGAAATTTGGTCCACATATGCCGAAGTTATCGAGCTTCAAAGTTTGAAAAGTCACAAAAGTTGTGTGTTTGAGCACATAAAGTACTATTTTTCTTGGAAGTTCAACAAGATGTAATCATGATGTGTTGTGACATCTTCAAAATCTCGTTGAGGTGATTACTTTGACGCTTTGGTTAACAAATTTGGTCCACATTTGCCAAAGTTATCGAGCTTCAAAGTTTGAAAAGTCACAAAATATGTGTGTTTGAGCACATAAAGTACTATTTTTCTTGGAAGTTCAACAAGATGTAATGATGATGTGTTGTGTCATTTTAAAGATCTCGTCGAGCTGATTAATTTGACACTTTGTTTAACAAATTTGGTCTTCATTTGCCGAAGCTATCGAGCTTCAAAGTTTGAAAAGTCACAAAAGTTATGTGTTTGAGCACATAAAGTACTATTTTTCTTGGAAGTTCAACAAGATGTAATCATGATGTGTTGTGACATCTTCAAAATCTCGTTGAGGTGATTACTTTGACACTTTGTTTAAGAAATTTGGTCCACATATGCCGAAGTTATCGAGCTTCAAAGTTTGAAAAGTCACAAAAGTTGTGTGTTTGAGCACATAAAGTACTATTTTTCTTGGAAGTTCAACAAGATGTAATCATGATGTGTTGTGACATCTTCAAAATCTCGTTGAGGTGATTACTTTGACACTTTGGTTAACAAATTTGGTCCACATTTGCCAAAGTTATCGAGCTTCAAAGTTTGAAAAGTCACAAAATATGTGTGTTTGAGCACATAAAGTACTATTTTTCGTGGAAGTTCAACAAGATGTAATCATGATGTGTTGTGACATCTTCAAAATCTCGTTTAGGTGATTACTTTGACACTATGTTTAAGAAATTTGGTCCACATTTGCCGAAGTTATCGAGCTTCAAAGTTTGAAAAGTCAAAAAATATGTGTGTTTGAGCACATAAAGTACTATTTTTCTTGGAAATTCAACAAGATGCAATCATGATGTGTTGTGACATATTCAAAATCTCGTCGAGCTGATTAATTTGACACATTGGTTAACAAATTTGGTCTTCATTTGCCGAAACTACCGAGCTTCAAACTTTGAAAAGTCACAAAAGTTATGTGTTTGAGCACATAAAGTACTATTTTTCTTGGAAGTTCAACAAGATGCAATCATGATGTGTTGTGACATCTTCAAAATCTCGTCGAGCTGATTAATTTGACACATTGGTTAACAAATTTGGTCTTCATTTGCCGAAGCTATCGAGCTTCAAAGTTTGAAAAGTCACAAAAGTTGTGTGTTTCAGCACATAAAGTACTATTTTTCTTGGAAGTTCAACAAGATGTAATCATGATGTGTTGTGACATCTTCAAAATCTCGTTGAGGTGATTACTTTGACACTTTGTTTAAGAAATTTGGTCCACATTTGCCGAATTTATCGAGCTTCAAAATTTGAAAAGTCACAAAAGTTGTGTGTTTGAGCACATAAAGTACTATTTTTCTTGGAAGTTCAACAAGATGTAATCATAGTGTGTTGTGTCATTTTAAAGATCTCGTCGAGCTGATTAATTTGACACTTTGTTTAACAAATTTGGTCTTCATTTGCCGAAGCTATCGAGCTTCAAAGTTTGAAAAGTCACAAAAGTTGTGTGTTTCAGCACATAAAGTACTATTTTTCTTGGAAATTCAACAAGATGCAATCATGATGTGTTGTGACATCTTCAAAATCTCGTTGAGGTGATTAATTTGACACTTTGGTTAACAAATTTGGTCCACATTTTCCAAAGTTATCGAGCTTCAAAGTTTGAAAAGTCACAAAAGTTGTGTGTTTGAGCACATAAAGTACTATTTTTCTTGGAAGTTCAACAAGATGTAATCATGATGTGTTGTGACATCTTCAAAATCTCGTTTGGGTGATTACTTTGACACTATGTTTAAGAAATTTGGTCCACATTTGCCGAAGTTATCGAGCTTCAAAGTTTGAAAAGTCAAAAAATATGTGTGTTTGAGCACATAAAGTACTATTTTTCTTGGAAATTCAACAAGATGCAATCATGATGTGTTGTGACATATTCAAAATCTCGTCGAGCTGATTAATTTGACACTTTGTTTAACAAATTTGGTCTTCATTTGCCGAAACTACCGAGCTTCAAACTTTGAAAAGTCACAAAAGTTATGTTTGAGCACATAAAGTACTATTTTTCTTGGAAGTTCAACAAGATGCAATCATGATGTGTTGTGACATCTTCAAAATCTCGTCGAGCTGATTAATTTGACACTTTGTTTAACAAATTTGGTCTTCATTTGCCGAAGCTATCGAGCTTCAAAGTTTGAAAAGTCACAAAAGTTGTGTGTTTGAGCACATAAAGTACTATTTTTCTTGGAAGTTCAACAAGATGTAATCATAGTGTGTTGTGTCATTTTAAAGATCTCGTCGAGCTGATTAATTTGACACTTTGTTTAACAAATTTGTTCTTCATTTGCCGAAGCTATCGAGCTTCTAAGTTTGAAAAGTCACAAAAGTTGTGTGTTTGAGCACATAAAGAACTATTTTTCTTGGAAGTTCAACAAGATGCAATCATGATGTGTTGTGACATCTTCAACATCTCGTCGAGCTGATTAATTTGACACTTTGTTTAACAAATTTGGTCTTCATTTGCCGAAGCTATCGAGCTTCAAAGTTTGAAAAGTCACAAAAGTTGTGTGTTTCAGCACATAAAGTACTATTTTTCTTGGAAATTCAACAAGATGCAATCATGATGTGTTGTGACATCTTCAAAATCTCGTTGAGGTGATTAATTTGACACTTTGGTTAACAAATTTGGTCCACATTTTCCAAAGTTATCGAGCTTCAAAGTTTGAAAAGTCACAAAAGTTGTGTGTTTGAGCACATAAAGTACTATTTTTCTTGGAAGTTCAACAAGATGTAATCATGATGTGTTGTGACATCTTCAAAATCTCGTTGAGGTGATTACTTTGACACTTTGTTTAAGAAATTTGGTCCACATTTGCCGAAGTTATCGAGCTTCAAAATTTGAAAAGTCACAAAATATGTGTGTTTGAGCACATAAAGTACTATTTTTCTTGGAAATTCAACAAGATGCAATCATGATGTGTTGTGACATCTTTAAAATTTCGTGGAGCTGATTAATTTGACACTTTGTTTAAGAAATGTGGTTCACAATTCCCGAAGTTATCGAGCTTCAAAGTTTGAAAAGTCACAAAAGTTGTGTGTTTGAGCACATAATGTACTATTTTTCTTGGAAGTTCAACAAGGTGCAATGATGATGTGTTGTGTCATTTTAAAGATCTCGTCGAGCTGATTAATTTGACACTTTGTTTAACAAATTTGGTCTTCATTTGCCGAAGCTATCGAGCTTCAAAGTTTGAAAAGTCACAAAAGTTATGTGTTTGAGCACATAAAGTACTATTTTTCTTGGAAGTTCAACAAGATGTAATCATGATGTGTTGTGACATCTTCAAAATCTCGTTGAGGTGATTACTTTGACACTTTGTTTAAGAAATTTGGTCCACATATGCCGAAGTTATCGAGCTTCAAAGTTTGAAAAGTCACAAAAGTTGTGTGTTTGAGCACATAAAGTACTATTTTTCTTGGAAGTTCAACAAGATGTAATCATGATGTGTTGTGACATCTTCAAAATCTCGTTGAGGTGATTACTTTGACACTTTGGTTAACAAATTTGGTCCACATTTGCCAAAGTTATCGAGCTTCAAAGTTTGAAAAGTCACAAAATATGTGTGTTTGAGCACATAAAGTACTATTTTTCTTGGAAGTTCAACAAGATGTAATCATGATGTGTTGTGACATCTTCAAAATCTCGTTTAGGTGATTAATTTGACACTTTGGTTAACAAATTTGGTCCACATTTTCCAAAGTTATCGAGCTTCAAAGTTTGAAAAGTCACAAAAGTTGTGTGTTTGAGCACATAAAGTACTATTTTTCTTGGAAGTTCAACAAGATGTAATCATGATGTGTTGTGACATCTTCAAAATCTCGTTGAGGTGATTACTTTGACACTTTGTTTAAGAAATTTGGTCCACATTTGCCGAAGTTATCGAGCTTCAAAGTTTGAAAAGTCAAAAAATATGTGTGTTTGAGCACATAAAGTACTATTTTTCTTGGAAATTCAACAAGATGCAATCATGATGTGTTGTGACATATTCAAAATCTCGTCGAGCTGATTAATTTGACACTTTGTTTAAGAAATGTGGTTCACAATTCCCGAAGTTATCGAGCTTCAAAGTTTGAAAAGTCACAAAAGTTGTGTGTTTGAGCACATAAAGTACTATTTTTCTTGGAAGTTCAACAAGATGTAATCATGATGTGTTGTGACATCTTCAAAATCTCGTTGAGGTGATTACTTTGACACATTGTTTAAGAAATTTGGTCCACATATGCCGAAGTTATCGAGCTTCAAAGTTTGAAAAGTCACAAAAGTTGTGTGTTTGAGCACATAAAGTACTATTTTTCTTGGAAGTTCAACAAGATGTAATCATGATGTGTTGTGACATCTTCAAAATCTCGTTGAGGTGATTACTTTGACACTTTGGTTAACAAATTTGGTCCACATTTGCCAAAGTTATCGAGCTTCAAAGTTTGAAAAGTCACAAAATATGTGTGTTTGAGCACATAAAGTACTATTTTTCTTGGAAGTTCAACAAGATGTAATCATGATGTGTTGTGACATCTTCAAAATCTCGTTTAGGTGATTACTTTGACACTATGTTTAAGAAATTTGGTCCACATTTGCCGAAGTTATCGAGCTTCAAAGTTTGAAAAGTCAAAAAATATGTGTGTTTGAGCACATAAAGTACTATTTTTCTTGGAAATTCAACAAGATGCAATCATGATGTGTTGTGACATATTCAAAATCTCGTCGAGCTGATTAATTTGACACATTGGTTAACAAATTTGGTCTTCATTTGCCGAAACTACCGAGCTTCAAACTTTGAAAAGTCACAAAAGTTATGTGTTTGAGCACATAAAGTACTATTTTTCTTGGAAGTTCAACAAGATGCAATCATGATGTGTTGTGACATCTTCAAAATCTCGTCGAGCTGATTAATTTGACACTTTGTTTAACAAATTTGGTCTTCATTTGCCGAAGCTATCGAGCTTCAAAGTTTGAAAAGTCACAAAAGTTGTGTGTTTCAGCACATAAAGTACTATTTTTCTTGGAAGTTCAACAAGATGTAATCATGATGTGTTGTGACATCTTCAAAATCTCGTTGAGGTGATTACTTTGACACTTTGTTTAAGAAATTTGGTCCACATTTGCCGAATTTATCGAGCTTCAAAATTTGAAAAGTCACAAAAGTTGTGTGTTTGAGCACATAAAGTACTATTTTTCTTGGAAGTTCAACAAGATGTAATCATAGTGTGTTGTGTCATTTTAAAGATCTCGTCGAGCTGATTAATTTGACACTTTGTTTAACAAATTTGGTCTTCATTTGCCGAAGCTATCGAGCTTCTAAGTTTGAAAAGTCACAAAAGTTGTGTGTTTGAGCACATAAAGTACTATTTTTCTTGGAAGTTCAACAAGATGTAATCATAGTGTGTTGTGTCATTTTAAAGATCTCGTCGAGCTGATTAATTTGACACTTTGTTTAACAAATTTGGTCTTCATTTGCCGAAGCTATCGAGCTTCAAAGTTTGAAAAGTCACAAAAGTTATGTGTTTGAGCACATAAAGTACTATTTTTCTTGGAAGTTCAACAAGATGTAATCATGATGTGTTGTGACATCTTCAAAATCTCGTTGAGGTGATTACTTTGACACTTTGTTTAAGAAATTTGGTCCACATATGCCGAAGTTATCGAGCTTCAAAGTTTGAAAAGTCACAAAAGTTGTGTGTTTGAGCACATAAAGTACTATTTTTCTTGGAAGTTCAACAAGATGTAATCATGATGTGTTGTGACATCTTCAAAATCTCGTTGAGGTGATTACTTTGACACTTTGTTTAAGAAATTTGGTCCACATTTGCCGAAGTTATCGAGCTTCAAAATTTGAAAAGTCACAAAATATGTGTGTTTGAGCACATAAAGTACTATTTTTCTTGGAAATTCAACAAGATGCAATCATGATGTGTTGTGACATCTTCAAAATTTCGTGGAGCTGATTAATTTGACACTTTGTTTAAGAAATGTGGTTCACAATTCCCGAAGTTATCGAGCTTCAAAGTTTGAAAAGTCACAAAAGTTGTGTGTTTGAGCACATAATGTACTATTTTTCTTGGAAGTTCAACAAGGTGCAATGATGATGTGTTGTGTCATTTTAAAGATCTCGTCGAGCTGATTAATTTGACACTTTGTTTAACAAATTTGGTCTTCATTTGCCGAAGCTATCGAGCTTCAAAGTTTGAAAAGTCACAAAAGTTATGTGTTTGAGCACATAAAGTACTATTTTTCTTGGAAGTTCAACAAGATGTAATCATGATGTGTTGTGACATCTTCAAAATCTCGTTGAGGTGATTACTTTGACATTTTGTTTAAGAAATTTGGTCCACATATGCCGAAGTTATCGAGCTTCAAAGTTTGAAAAGTCACAAAAGTTGTGTGTTTGAGCACATAAAGTACTATTTTTCTTGGAAGTTCAACAAGATGTAATCATGATGTGTTGTGACATCTTCAAAATCTCGTTGAGGTGATTACTTTGACACTTTGGTTAACAAATTTGGTCCACATTTGCCAAAGTTATCGAGCTTCAAAGTTTGAAAAGTCACAAAATATGTGTGTTTGAGCACATAAAGTACTATTTTTCTTGGAAGTTCAACAAGATGTAATCATGATGTGTTGTGACATCTTCAAAATCTCGTTTAGGTGATTACTTTGACACTATGTTTAAGAAATTTGGTCCACATTTGCCGAAGTTATCGAGCTTCAAAGTTTGAAAAGTCAAAAAATATGTGTGTTTGAGCACATAAAGTACTATTTTTCTTGGAAATTCAACAAGATGCAATCATGATGTGTTGTGACATATTCAAAATCTCGTCGAGCTGATTAATTTGACACATTGGTTAACAAATTTGGTCTTCATTTGCCGAAACTACCGAGCTTCAAACTTTGAAAAGTCACAAAAGTTATGTGTTTGAGCACATAAAGAACTATTTTTCTTGGAAGTTCAACAAGATGCAATCATGATGTGTTGTGACATCTTCAACATCTCGTCGAGCTGATTAATTTGACACTTTGTTTAACAAATTTGGTCTTCATTTGCCGAAGCTATCGAGCTTCAAAGTTTGAAAAGTCACAAAAGTTGTGTGTTTCAGCACATAAAGTACTATTTTTCTTGGAAATTCAACAAGATGCAATCATGATGTGTTGTGACATCTTCAAAATCTCGTTGAGGTGATTAATTTGACACTTTGGTTAACAAATTTGGTCCACATTTTCCAAAGTTATCGAGCTTCAAAGTTTGAAAAGTCACAAAAGTTGTGTGTTTGAGCACATAAAGTACTATTTTTCTTGGAAGTTCAACAAGATGTAATCATGATGTGTTGTGACATCTTCAAAATCTCGTTGAGGTGATTACTTTGACACTTTGTTTAAGAAATTTGGTCCACATTTGCCGAAGTTATCGAGCTTCAAAATTTGAAAAGTCACAAAATATGTGTGTTTGAGCACATAAAGTACTATTTTTCTTGGAAATTCAACAAGATGCAATCATGATGTGTTGTGACATCTTTAAAATTTCGTGGAGCTGATTAATTTGACACTTTGTTTAAGAAATGTGGTTCACAATTCCCGAAGTTATCGAGCTTCAAAGTTTGAAAAGTCACAAAAGTTGTGTGTTTGAGCACATAATGTACTATTTTTCTTGGAAGTTCAACAAGGTGCAATGATGATGTGTTGTGTCATTTTAAAGATCTCGT
Organism: Euwallacea fornicatus; assembly: GCF_040115645.1. Taxonomy (NCBI): domain Eukaryota; kingdom Metazoa; phylum Arthropoda; class Insecta; order Coleoptera; family Curculionidae; genus Euwallacea; species Euwallacea fornicatus. Next base: position 922,664 of record NW_027096016.1, on the reverse strand, counting down.
CGAGCTGATTAATTTGACACTTTGTTTAACAAATTTGGTCTTCATTTGCCGAAGCTATCGAGCTTCAAAGTTTGAAAAGTCACAAAAGTTATGTGTTTGAGCACATAAAGTACTATTTTTCTTGGAAGTTCAACAAGATGTAATCATGATGTGTTGTGACATCTTCAAAATCTCGTTGAGGTGATTACTTTGACACTTTGTTTAAGAAATTTGGTCCACATATGCCGAAGTTATCGAGCTTCAAAGTTTGAAAAGTCACAAAAGTTGTGTGTTTGAGCACATAAAGTACTATTTTTCTTGGAAGTTCAACAAGATGTAATCATGATGTGTTGTGACATCTTCAAAATCTCGTTGAGGTGATTACTTTGACACTTTGGTTAACAAATTTGGTCCACATTTGCCAAAGTTATCGAGCTTCAAAGTTTGAAAAGTCACAAAATATGTGTGTTTGAGCACATAAAGTACTATTTTTCTTGGAAGTTCAACAAGATGTAATCATGATGTGTTGTGACATCTTCAAAATCTCGTTTAGGTGATTAATTTGACACTTTGGTTAACAAATTTGGTCCACATTTTCCAAAGTTATCGAGCTTCAAAGTTTGAAAAGTCACAAAAGTTGTGTGTTTGAGCACATAAAGTACTATTTTTCTTGGAAGTTCAACAAGATGTAATCATGATGTGTTGTGACATCTTCAAAATCTCGTTGAGGTGATTACTTTGACACTTTGTTTAAGAAATTTGGTCCACATTTGCCGAAGTTATCGAGCTTCAAAGTTTGAAAAGTCAAAAAATATGTGTGTTTGAGCACATAAAGTACTATTTTTCTTGGAAATTCAACAAGATGCAATCATGATGTGTTGTGACATATTCAAAATCTCGTCGAGCTGATTAATTTGACACTTTGTTTAAGAAATGTGGTTCACAATTCCCGAAGTTATCGAGCTTCAAAGTTTGAAAAGTCACAAAAGTTGTGTGTTTGAGCACATAAAGTACTATTTTTCTTGGAAGTTCAACAAGATGTAATCATGATGTGTTGTGACATCTTCAAAATCTCGTTGAGGTGATTACTTTGACACATTGTTTAAGAAATTTGGTCCACATATGCCGAAGTTATCGAGCTTCAAAGTTTGAAAAGTCACAAAAGTTGTGTGTTTGAGCACATAAAGTACTATTTTTCTTGGAAGTTCAACAAGATGTAATCATGATGTGTTGTGACATCTTCAAAATCTCGTTGAGGTGATTACTTTGACACTTTGGTTAACAAATTTGGTCCACATTTGCCAAAGTTATCGAGCTTCAAAGTTTGAAAAGTCACAAAATATGTGTGTTTGAGCACATAAAGTACTATTTTTCTTGGAAGTTCAACAAGATGTAATCATGATGTGTTGTGACATCTTCAAAATCTCGTTTAGGTGATTACTTTGACACTATGTTTAAGAAATTTGGTCCACATTTGCCGAAGTTATCGAGCTTCAAAGTTTGAAAAGTCAAAAAATATGTGTGTTTGAGCACATAAAGTACTATTTTTCTTGGAAATTCAACAAGATGCAATCATGATGTGTTGTGACATATTCAAAATCTCGTCGAGCTGATTAATTTGACACATTGGTTAACAAATTTGGTCTTCATTTGCCGAAACTACCGAGCTTCAAACTTTGAAAAGTCACAAAAGTTATGTGTTTGAGCACATAAAGTACTATTTTTCTTGGAAGTTCAACAAGATGCAATCATGATGTGTTGTGACATCTTCAAAATCTCGTCGAGCTGATTAATTTGACACTTTGTTTAACAAATTTGGTCTTCATTTGCCGAAGCTATCGAGCTTCAAAGTTTGAAAAGTCACAAAAGTTGTGTGTTTCAGCACATAAAGTACTATTTTTCTTGGAAGTTCAACAAGATGTAATCATGATGTGTTGTGACATCTTCAAAATCTCGTTGAGGTGATTACTTTGACACTTTGTTTAAGAAATTTGGTCCACATTTGCCGAATTTATCGAGCTTCAAAATTTGAAAAGTCACAAAAGTTGTGTGTTTGAGCACATAAAGTACTATTTTTCTTGGAAGTTCAACAAGATGTAATCATAGTGTGTTGTGTCATTTTAAAGATCTCGTCGAGCTGATTAATTTGACACTTTGTTTAACAAATTTGGTCTTCATTTGCCGAAGCTATCGAGCTTCTAAGTTTGAAAAGTCACAAAAGTTGTGTGTTTGAGCACATAAAGTACTATTTTTCTTGGAAGTTCAACAAGATGTAATCATAGTGTGTTGTGTCATTTTAAAGATCTCGTCGAGCTGATTAATTTGACACTTTGTTTAACAAATTTGGTCTTCATTTGCCGAAGCTATCGAGCTTCAAAGTTTGAAAAGTCACAAAAGTTATGTGTTTGAGCACATAAAGTACTATTTTTCTTGGAAGTTCAACAAGATGTAATCATGATGTGTTGTGACATCTTCAAAATCTCGTTGAGGTGATTACTTTGACACTTTGTTTAAGAAATTTGGTCCACATATGCCGAAGTTATCGAGCTTCAAAGTTTGAAAAGTCACAAAAGTTGTGTGTTTGAGCACATAAAGTACTATTTTTCTTGGAAGTTCAACAAGATGTAATCATGATGTGTTGTGACATCTTCAAAATCTCGTTGAGGTGATTACTTTGACACTTTGTTTAAGAAATTTGGTCCACATTTGCCGAAGTTATCGAGCTTCAAAATTTGAAAAGTCACAAAATATGTGTGTTTGAGCACATAAAGTACTATTTTTCTTGGAAATTCAACAAGATGCAATCATGATGTGTTGTGACATCTTCAAAATTTCGTGGAGCTGATTAATTTGACACTTTGTTTAAGAAATGTGGTTCACAATTCCCGAAGTTATCGAGCTTCAAAGTTTGAAAAGTCACAAAAGTTGTGTGTTTGAGCACATAATGTACTATTTTTCTTGGAAGTTCAACAAGGTGCAATGATGATGTGTTGTGTCATTTTAAAGATCTCGTCGAGCTGATTAATTTGACACTTTGTTTAACAAATTTGGTCTTCATTTGCCGAAGCTATCGAGCTTCAAAGTTTGAAAAGTCACAAAAGTTATGTGTTTGAGCACATAAAGTACTATTTTTCTTGGAAGTTCAACAAGATGTAATCATGATGTGTTGTGACATCTTCAAAATCTCGTTGAGGTGATTACTTTGACATTTTGTTTAAGAAATTTGGTCCACATATGCCGAAGTTATCGAGCTTCAAAGTTTGAAAAGTCACAAAAGTTGTGTGTTTGAGCACATAAAGTACTATTTTTCTTGGAAGTTCAACAAGATGTAATCATGATGTGTTGTGACATCTTCAAAATCTCGTTGAGGTGATTACTTTGACACTTTGGTTAACAAATTTGGTCCACATTTGCCAAAGTTATCGAGCTTCAAAGTTTGAAAAGTCACAAAATATGTGTGTTTGAGCACATAAAGTACTATTTTTCTTGGAAGTTCAACAAGATGTAATCATGATGTGTTGTGACATCTTCAAAATCTCGTTTAGGTGATTACTTTGACACTATGTTTAAGAAATTTGGTCCACATTTGCCGAAGTTATCGAGCTTCAAAGTTTGAAAAGTCAAAAAATATGTGTGTTTGAGCACATAAAGTACTATTTTTCTTGGAAATTCAACAAGATGCAATCATGATGTGTTGTGACATATTCAAAATCTCGTCGAGCTGATTAATTTGACACATTGGTTAACAAATTTGGTCTTCATTTGCCGAAACTACCGAGCTTCAAACTTTGAAAAGTCACAAAAGTTATGTGTTTGAGCACATAAAGTACTATTTTTCTTGGAAGTTCAACAAGATGCAATCATGATGTGTTGTGACATCTTCAAAATCTCGTCGAGCTGATTAATTTGACACTTTGTTTAACAAATTTGGTCTTCATTTGCCGAAGCTATCGAGCTTCAAAGTTTGAAAAGTCACAAAAGTTGTGTGTTTCAGCACATAAAGTACTATTTTTCTTGGAAGTTCAACAAGATGTAATCATGATGTGTTGTGACATCTTCAAAATCTCGTTGAGGTGATTACTTTGACACTTTGTTTAAGAAATTTGGTCCACATTTGCCGAATTTATCGAGCTTCAAAATTTGAAAAGTCACAAAAGTTGTGTGATTGAGCACATAAAGTACTATTTTTCTTGGAAGTTCAACATGATGTAATCATAGTGTGTTGTGTCATTTTAAAGATCTCGTCGAGCTGATTAATTTGACACTTTGTTTAACAAATTTGGTCTTCATTTGCCGAAGCTATCGAGCTTCAAAATTTGAAAAGTCACAAAATATGTGTGTTTGAGCACATAAAGTACTATTTTTCTTGGAAATTCAACAAGATGCAATCATGATGTGTTGTGACATCTTCAAAATTTCGTGGAGCTGATTAATTTGACACTTTGTTTAAGAAATGTGGTTCACAATTCCCGAAGTTATCGAGCTTCAAAGTTTGAAAAGTCACAAAAGTTGTGTGTTTGAGCACATAATGTACTATTTTTCTTGGAAGTTCAACAAGGTGCAATGATGATGTGTTGTGTCATTTTAAAGATCTCGTCGAGCTGATTAATTTGACACTTTGGTTAACAAATTTGGTCCACATTTGCCAAAGTTATCGAGCTTCAAAGTTTGAAAAGTCAAAAAATATGTGTGTTTGAGCACATAAAGTTCTATTTTTCCTGGAAGTTCAACAAGATGTAATCATGATGTGTTGTGACATCTTCAAAATCTCGTTGAGGTGATTACTTTGACACTTTGTTTAACAAATTTGGTCTTCATATGCCGAAGTTATCGAGCTTCAAAGTTTGAAAAGTCACAAAAGTTGTGTGTTTCAGCACATAAAGTACTATTTTTCTTGGAAATTCAACAAGATGCAATCATGATGTGTTGTGACATCTTCAAAATCTCGTTGAGGTGATTAATTTGACACTTTGGTTAACAAATTTGGTCCACATTTGCCAAAGTTATCGAGCTTCAAAGTTTGAAAAGTCACAAAAGTTGTGTGTTTGAGCACATAAAGTACTATTTTTCTTGGAAATTCAACAAGATGCTATCATGAATTGGTGTGTCATTTTAAAGATCTCGTCGAGCTGATTAATTTGACACTTTGGTTAACAAATTTCGTCCACATTTGCCAAAGTTATCGAGCTTCAAAAGTGGAAAAGTCACAAAAGTTGTGTGTTTGAGCACATAAAGTACTATTTTTCTTGGAAGTTCAACAAGATGCAATCATGATGTGTTGTGACATCTTCAACATCTCGTCGAGCTGATTAATTTGACACTTTGTTTAACAAATTTGGTCTTCATTTGCCGAAGCTATCGAGCTTCAAAGTTTGAAAAGTCACAAAAGTTGTGTGTTTCAGCACATAAAGTACTATTTTTCTTGGAAATTCAACAAGATGCAATCATGATGTGTTGTGACATCTTCAAAATCTCGTTGAGGTGATTAATTTGACACTTTGGTTAACAAATTTGGTCCACATTTTCCAAAGTTATCGAGCTTCAAAGTTTGAAAAGTCACAAAAGTTGTGTGTTTGAGCACATAAAGTACTATTTTTCTTGGAAGTTCAACAAGATGTAATCATGATGTGTTGTGACATCTTCAAAATCTCGTTGAGGTGATTACTTTGACACTTTGTTTCAGAAATTTGGTCCACATTTGCCGAAGTTATCGAGCTTCAAAATTTGAAAAGTCACAAAATATGTGTGTTTGAGCACATAAAGTACTATTTTTCTTGGAAATTCAACAAGATGTAATCATGATGTGTTGTGACATCTTCAAAATCTCGTTGAGGTGATTACTTTGACACTTTGTTTCAGAAATTTGGTCCACATTTGCCGAATTTATCGAGCTTCAAAATTTGAAAAGTCACAAAAGTTGTGTGTTTGAGCACATAAAGTACTATTTTTCTTGGAAGTTCAACAAGATGTAATCATGATGTGTTGTGACATCTTCAAAATCTCGTTGAGGTGATTACTTTGACACTTTGTTTCAGAAATTTGGTCCACATTTGCCGAAGTTATCGAGCTTCAAAATTTGAAAAGTCACAAAATATGTGTGTTTCAGCACATAAAGTACTATTTTTCTTGGAAGTTCAACAAGATGTAATCATGATGTGTTGTGACATCTTCAAAATCTCGTTGAGGTGATTACTTTGACACTTTGTTTAAGAAATTTGGTCCACATTTGCCGAATTTATCGAGCTTCAAAATTTGAAAAGTCACAAAAGTTGTGTGATTGAGCACATAAAGTACTATTTTTCTTGGAAGTTCAACATGATGTAATCATAGTGTGTTGTGTCATTTTAAAGATCTCGTCGAGCTGATTAATTTGACACTTTGTTTAACAAATTTGGTCTTCATTTGCCGAAGCTATCGAGCTTCAAAATTTGAAAAGTCACAAAATATGTGTGTTTGAGCACATAAAGTACTATTTTTCTTGGAAATTCAACAAGATGCAATCATGATGTGTTGTGACATCTTCAAAATTTCGTGGAGCTGATTAATTTGACACTTTGTTTAAGAAATGTGGTTCACAATTCCCGAAGTTATCGAGCTTCAAAGTTTGAAAAGTCACAAAAGTTGTGTGTTTGAGCACATAATGTACTATTTTTCTTGGAAGTTCAACAAGGTGCAATGATGATGTGTTGTGTCATTTTAAAGATCTCGTCGAGCTGATTAATTTGACACTTTGGTTAACAAATTTGGTCCACATTTGCCAAAGTTATCGAGCTTCAAAGTTTGAAAAGTCAAAAAATATGTGTGTTTGAGCACATAAAGTTCTATTTTTCCTGGAAGTTCAACAAGATGTAATCATGATGTGTTGTGACATCTTCAAAATCTCGTTGAGGTGATTACTTTGACACTTTGTTTAACAAATTTGGTCTTCATATGCCGAAGTTATCGAGCTTCAAAGTTTGAAAAGTCACAAAAGTTGTGTGTTTCAGCACATAAAGTACTATTTTTCTTGGAAATTCAACAAGATGCAATCATGATGTGTTGTGACATCTTCAAAATCTCGTTGAGGTGATTAATTTGACACTTTGGTTAACAAATTTGGTCCACATTTGCCAAAGTTATCGAGCTTCAAAGTTTGAAAAGTCACAAAAGTTGTGTGTTTGAGCACATAAAGTACTATTTTTCTTGGAAATTCAACAAGATGCTATCATGAATTGGTGTGTCATTTTAAAGATCTCGTCGAGCTGATTAATTTGACACTTTGGTTAACAAATTTCGTCCACATTTGCCAAAGTTATCGAGCTTCAAAAGTGGAAAAGTCACAAAAGTTGTGTGTTTGAGCACATAAAGTACTATTTTTCTTGGAAGTTCAACAAGATGCAATCATGATGTGTTGTGACATCTTCAACATCTCGTCGAGCTGATTAATTTGACACTTTGTTTAACAAATTTGGTCTTCATTTGCCGAAGCTATCGAGCTTCAAAGTTTGAAAAGTCACAAAAGTTGTGTGTTTCAGCACATAAAGTACTATTTTTCTTGGAAATTCAACAAGATGCAATCATGATGTGTTGTGACATCTTCAAAATCTCGTTGAGGTGATTAATTTGACACTTTGGTTAACAAATTTGGTCCACATTTTCCAAAGTTATCGAGCTTCAAAGTTTGAAAAGTCACAAAAGTTGTGTGTTTGAGCACATAAAGTACTATTTTTCTTGGAAGTTCAACAAGATGTAATCATGATGTGTTGTGACATCTTCAAAATCTCGTTGAGGTGATTACTTTGACACTTTGTTTCAGAAATTTGGTCCACATTTGCCGAAGTTATCGAGCTTCAAAATTTGAAAAGTCACAAAATATGTGTGTTTGAGCACATAAAGTACTATTTTTCTTGGAAATTCAACAAGATGTAATCATGATGTGTTGTGACATCTTCAAAATCTCGTTGAGGTGATTACTTTGACACTTTGTTTCAGAAATTTGGTCCACATTTGCCGAATTTATCGAGCTTCAAAATTTGAAAAGTCACAAAAGTTGTGTGTTTGAGCACATAAAGTACTATTTTTCTTGGAAGTTCAACAAGATGTAATCATGATGTGTTGTGACATCTTCAAAATCTCGTTGAGGTGATTACTTTGACACTTTGTTTCAGAAATTTGGTCCACATTTGCCGAAGTTATCGAGCTTCAAAATTTGAAAAGTCACAAAATATGTGTGTTTCAGCACATAAAGTACTATTTTTCTTGGAAGTTCAACAAGATGTAATCATGATGTGTTGTGACATCTTCAAAATCTCGTTGAGGTGATTACTTTGACACTTTGTTTAAGAAATTTGGTCCACATTTGCCGAATTTATCGAGCTTCAAAATTTGAAAAGTCACAAAAGTTGTGTGATTGAGCACATAAAGTACTATTTTTCTTGGAAGTTCAACATGATGTAATCATAGTGTGTTGTGTCATTTTAAAGATCTCGTCGAGCTGATTAATTTGACACTTTGTTTAACAAATTTGGTCTTCATTTGCCGAAGCTATCGAGCTTCAAAATTTGAAAAGTCACAAAATATGTGTGTTTGAGCACATAAAGTACTATTTTTCTTGGAAATTCAACAAGATGCAATCATGATGTGTTGTGACATCTTCAAAATTTCGTGGAGCTGATTAATTTGACACTTTGTTTAAGAAATGTGGTTCACAATTCCCGAAGTTATCGAGCTTCAAAGTTTGAAAAGTCACAAAAGTTGTGTGTTTGAGCACATAATGTACTATTTTTCTTGGAAGTTCAACAAGGTGCAATGATGATGTGTTGTGTCATTTTAAAGATCTCGTCGAGCTGATTAATTTGACACTTTGGTTAACAAATTTGGTCCACATTTGCCAAAGTTATCGAGCTTCAAAGTTTGAAAAGTCAAAAAATATGTGTGTTTGAGCACATAAAGTTCTATTTTTCCTGGAAGTTCAACAAGATGTAATCATGATGTGTTGTGACATCTTCAAAATCTCGTTGAGGTGATTACTTTGACACTTTGTTTAACAAATTTGGTCTTCATATGCCGAAGTTATCGAGCTTCAAAGTTTGAAAAGTCACAAAAGTTGTGTGTTTCAGCACATAAAGTACTATTTTTCTTGGAAATTCAACAAGATGCAATCATGATGTGTTGTGACATCTTCAAAATCTCGTTGAGGTGATTAATTTGACACTTTGGTTAACAAATTTGGTCCACATTTGCCAAAGTTATCGAGCTTCAAAGTTTGAAAAGTCACAAAAGTTGTGTGTTTGAGCACATAAAGTACTATTTTTCTTGGAAATTCAACAAGATGCTATCATGAATTGGTGTGTCATTTTAAAGATCTCGTCGAGCTGATTAATTTGACACTTTGGTTAACAAATTTCGTCCACATTTGCCAAAGTTATCGAGCTTCAAAAGTGGAAAAGTCACAAAAGTTGTGTGTTTGAGCACATAAAGTACTATTTTTCTTGGAAGTTCAACAAGATGCAATCATGATGTGTTGTGACATCTTCAACATCTCGTCGAGCTGATTAATTTGACACTTTGTTTAACAAATTTGGTCTTCATTTGCCGAAGCTATCGAGCTTCAAAGTTTGAAAAGTCACAAAAGTTGTGTGTTTCAGCACATAAAGTACTATTTTTCTTGGAAATTCAACAAGATGCAATCATGATGTGTTGTGACATCTTCAAAATCTCGTTGAGGTGATTAATTTGACACTTTGGTTAACAAATTTGGTCCACATTTTCCAAAGTTATCGAGCTTCAAAGTTTGAAAAGTCACAAAAGTTGTGTGTTTGAGCACATAAAGTACTATTTTTCTTGGAAGTTCAACAAGATGTAATCATGATGTGTTGTGACATCTTCAAAATCTCGTTGAGGTGATTACTTTGACACTTTGTTTCAGAAATTTGGTCCACATTTGCCGAAGTTATCGAGCTTCAAAATTTGAAAAGTCACAAAATATGTGTGTTTGAGCACATAAAGTACTATTTTTCTTGGAAATTCAACAAGATGCAATCATGATGTGTTGTGACATCTTCAAAATTTCGTGGAGCTGATTAATTTGACACTTTGTTTAAGAAATTTGGTTCACAATTCCCGAAGTTATCGAGCTTCAAAGTTTGAAAAGTCACAAAAGTTGTGTATTTGAGCACATAAAGTACTATTTTTCTTGGAAGTTCAACAAGGTGCAATGATGATGTGTTGTGTCATATTCAAAATCTCGTCGAGCTGATTAATTTGACACTTTGGTTAACAAATTTGGTCCACATTTGCCAAAGTTATCAAGCTTCAAAGTTTGAAAAGTCACAAAATATGTGTGTTTGAGCACATAAAGTACTATTTTTCTTGGAAGTTCAAGAAGATGTAATCATGATGTGTTGTGACATCTTCAAAATCTCGTTTAGTTGATTACTTTGACACTATGTTTAAGAAATTTGGTCCACATTTGCCGAAGTTATCGAGCTTCAAAGTTTGAAAAGTCACAAAATATTTGTGTTTGAGCACATAAAGTACTATTTTTCTTGGAAGTTCAACAAGATGCAATCATGATGTGTTGTGACATATTCAAAATCTCGTCGAGCTGATTAATTTGACACTTTGGTTAACAAATTTGGTCCACATTTGCCAAAGTTATCAAGCTTCAAAGTTTGAAAAGTCACAAAATATTTGTGTTTGAGCACATAAAGTACTATTTTTCTTGGAAGTTCAACAAGATGCAATCATGATGTGTTGTGACATATTCAAAATCTCGTCGAGCTGATTAATTTGACACTTTGTTTAACAAATTTGGTCTTCATTTGCCGAAGCTATCGAGCTTCAATGTTTGAAAAGTCACAAAATTTGTGTGTTTGAGCACATAAAGTACTATTTTTCTTGGAAGTTCAACAAGATGTAATCATGGTGTGTTGTGTCATTTTAAAGATCTCGTCGAGCTGATTAATTTGACACTTTGCTTAACAAATTTGGTCTTCATTTGCCGAAGCTATCGAGCTTCAAAGTTTGAAAAGTCACAAAAGTTATGTGTTTGAGGACATAAAGTACTATTTTTCTTGGAAGTTCAACAAGATGTAATCATGATGTGTTGTGACATCTTCAAAATCTCGTTGAGCTGATTAATTTGACACTTTGGTTAACAAATTTGGTCCACATTTGCCAAAGTTATCGAGCTTCAAAGTTTGAAAAGTCACAAAAGTTGTGTGTTTGAGCACATAAAGTACTATTTTTCTTGGAAATTCAACAAGATGCTATCATGATGTGTTGTGACATCTTCAAAATCTCGTTGAGGTGATTACTTTGACACTTTGTTTAAGAAATTTGGTCCACATATGCCGAAGTTATCGAGCTTCAAAGTTTGAAAAGTCACAAAAGTTGTGTGTTTGAGCACATAAAGTACTATTTTTCTTGGAAGTTCAAGAAGATGTAATCATGATGTGTTGTGACATCTTCAAAATCTCGGTGAGGTGATTACTTTGACACTTTGTTTAAGAAATTTGGTCCACATTTGCCGAAGTTATCGAGCTTCAAAGTTTGAAAAGTCACAAAAGTTGTGTGTTTGAGCACATAAAGTACTATTTTTCTTGGAAATTCAACAAGATGCAATCATGATGTGTTGTGACATATTCAAAATCTCGTCGAGCTGATTAATTTGACACTATGTTTAAGAAATTTGGTCCACATTTGCCGAAGTTATCGAGCTTCAAAGTTTGAAAAGTCAAAAAATATGTGTGTTTGAGCACATAAAGTACTATTTTTCTTGGAAATTCAACAAGATGCAATCATGATGTGTTGTGACATATTCAAAATCTCGTCGAGCTGATTAATTTGACACTTTGTTTAACAAATTTGGTCTTCATTTGCCGAAGCTATCGAGCTTCAAAGTTTGAAAAGTCAAAAAAGTTGTGTGTTTGAGCACATAAAGTACTATTTTTCCTGGAAGTTCAACAAGATGTAATCATGATGTGTTGTGACATCTTCAAAATCTCGTTGAGGTGATTACTTTGACACTTTGTTTAAGAAATTTGGTCCACATATGCCGAAGTTATCGAGCTTCAAAGTTTGAAAAGTCACAGAAGTTGTGTGTTTGAGCACATAAAGTACTATTTTTCTTGGAAATTCAACAAGATGCAATCATGATGTGTTGTGACATCTTCAAAATCTCGGTGAGGTGATTACTTTGACACTTTGTTTAAGAAATTTGGTCCACATTTGCCGAAGTTATCGAGCTTCAAAGTTTGAAAAGTCACAAAAGTTGTGTGTTTGAGCACATAAAGTACTATTTTTCCTGGAAGTTCAACAAGATGTAATCATGATGTGTTGTGACATCTTCAAAATCTCGTTGAGGTGATTACTTTGACACTTTGTTTAACAAATTTGGTCTTCATATGCCGAAGTTATCGAGCTTCAAAGTTTGAAAAGTCACAAAAGTTGTGTGTTTCAGCACATAAAGTACTATTTTTCTTGGAAATTCAACAAGATGCAATCATGATGTGTTGTGACATCTTCAAAATCTCGTTGAGGTGATTAATTTGACACTTTGGTTAACAAATTTGGTCCACATTTGCCAAAGTTATCGAGCTTCAAAGTTTGAAAAGTCACAAAAGTTGTGTGTTTGAGCACATAAAGTACTATTTTTCTTGGAAATTCAACAAGATGCTATCATGAATTGGTGTGTCATTTTAAAGATCTCGTCGAGCTGATTAATTTGACACTTTGGTTAACAAATTTCGTCCACATTTGCCAAAGTTATCGAGCTTCAAAAGTGGAAAAGTCACAAAAGTTGTGTGTTTGAGCACATAAAGTACTATTTTTCTTGGAAGTTCAACAAGATGCAATCATGATGTGTTGTGACATCTTCAACATCTCGTCGAGCTGATTAATTTGACACTTTGTTTAACAAATTTGGTCTTCATTTGCCGAAGCTATCGAGCTTCAAAGTTTGAAAAGTCACAAAAGTTGTGTGTTTCAGCACATAAAGTACTATTTTTCTTGGAAATTCAACAAGATGCAATCATGATGTGTTGTGACATCTTCAAAATCTCGTTGAGGTGATTAATTTGACACTTTGGTTAACAAATTTGGTCCACATTTTCCAAAGTTATCGAGCTTCAAAGTTTGAAAAGTCACAAAAGTTGTGTGTTTGAGCACATAAAGTACTATTTTTCTTGGAAGTTCAACAAGATGTAATCATGATGTGTTGTGACATCTTCAAAATCTCGTTGAGGTGATTACTTTGACACTTTGTTTCAGAAATTTGGTCCACATTTGCCGAAGTTATCGAGCTTCAAAATTTGAAAAGTCACAAAATATGTGTGTTTGAGCACATAAAGTACTATTTTTCTTGGAAATTCAACAAGATGCAATCATGATGTGTTGTGACATCTTCAAAATTTCGTGGAGCTGATTAATTTGACACTTTGTTTAAGAAATTTGGTTCACAATTCCCGAAGTTATCGAGCTTCAAAGTTTGAAAAGTCACAAAAGTTGTGTATTTGAGCACATAAAGTACTATTTTTCTTGGAAGTTCAACAAGGTGCAATGATGATGTGTTGTGTCATATTCAAAATCTCGTCGAGCTGATTAATTTGACACTTTGGTTAACAAATTTGGTCCACATTTGCCAAAGTTATCAAGCTTCAAAGTTTGAAAAGTCACAAAATATGTGTGTTTGAGCACATAAAGTACTATTTTTCTTGGAAGTTCAAGAAGATGTAATCATGATGTGTTGTGACATCTTCAAAATCTCGTTTAGTTGATTACTTTGACACTATGTTTAAGAAATTTGGTCCACATTTGCCGAAGTTATCGAGCTTCAAAGTTTGAAAAGTCACAAAATATTTGTGTTTGAGCACATAAAGTACTATTTTTCTTGGAAGTTCAACAAGATGCAATCATGATGTGTTGTGACATATTCAAAATCTCGTCGAGCTGATTAATTTGACACTTTGGTTAACAAATTTGGTCCACATTTGCCAAAGTTATCAAGCTTCAAAGTTTGAAAAGTCACAAAATATTTGTGTTTGAGCACATAAAGTACTATTTTTCTTGGAAGTTCAACAAGATGCAATCATGATGTGTTGTGACATATTCAAAATCTCGTCGAGCTGATTAATTTGACACTTTGTTTAACAAATTTGGTCTTCATTTGCCGAAGCTATCGAGCTTCAATGTTTGAAAAGTCACAAAATTTGTGTGTTTGAGCACATAAAGTACTATTTTTCTTGGAAGTTCAACAAGATGTAATCATGGTGTGTTGTGTCATTTTAAAGATCTCGTCGAGCTGATTAATTTGACACTTTGCTTAACAAATTTGGTCTTCATTTGCCGAAGCTATCGAGCTTCAAAGTTTGAAAAGTCACAAAAGTTATGTGTTTGAGGACATAAAGTACTATTTTTCTTGGAAGTTCAACAAGATGTAATCATGATGTGTTGTGACATCTTCAAAATCTCGTTGAGCTGATTAATTTGACACTTTGGTTAACAAATTTGGTCCACATTTGCCAAAGTTATCGAGCTTCAAAGTTTGAAAAGTCACAAAAGTTGTGTGTTTGAGCACATAAAGTACTATTTTTCTTGGAAATTCAACAAGATGCTATCATGATGTGTTGTGACATCTTCAAAATCTCGTTGAGGTGATTACTTTGACACTTTGTTTAAGAAATTTGGTCCACATATGCCGAAGTTATCGAGCTTCAAAGTTTGAAAAGTCACAAAAGTTGTGTGTTTGAGCACATAAAGTACTATTTTTCTTGGAAGTTCAAGAAGATGTAATCATGATGTGTTGTGACATCTTCAAAATCTCGGTGAGGTGATTACTTTGACACTTTGTTTAAGAAATTTGGTCCACATTTGCCGAAGTTATCGAGCTTCAAAGTTTGAAAAGTCACAAAAGTTGTGTGTTTGAGCACATAAAGTACTATTTTTCTTGGAAATTCAACAAGATGCAATCATGATGTGTTGTGACATATTCAAAATCTCGTCGAGCTGATTAATTTGACACTTTGTTTAACAAATTTGGTCTTCATTTGCCGAAGCTATCGAGCTTCAATGTTTGAAAAGTCACAAAAGTTGTGTGTTTGAGCACATAAAGTACTATTTTTGTTGGAAGTTCAACAAGATGTAATCATGGTGTGTTGTGTCATTTTAAAGATCTCGTCGAGCTGATTAATTTGACACTTTGTTTAACAAATTTGGTCTTCATTTGCCGAAGCTATTGAGCTTCTAAGTTTGAAAAGTCACAAAAGTTGTGTGTTTGAGCACATAAAGAACTATTTTTCTTGGAAGTTCAACAAGATGTAATCATGGTGTGTTGTGACATCTTCAAAATCTCGTTTAGGTGATTACTTTGACACTATGTTTAAGAAATTTGGTCCACATTTGCCGAAATTATCGAGCTTCAAAGTTTGAAAAGTCACAGAAGTTGTGTGTTTGAGCACATAAAGTACTATTTTTCTTGGAAATTCAACAAGATGCAATCATGATGTGTTGTGACATCTTCAAAATCTCGTTCGAGCTGATTAATTTGACACTTTGTTTAAGAAATTTGGTCCACATTTGCCGAAGTTATCGAGCTTCAAAGTTTGAAAAGTCACAAAAGTTGTGTGTTTGAGCACATATAGTACTATTTTTCTTGGAAGTTCAACAAGATGTAATCATGATGTGTTGTGACATCTTTAAAATCTCGTTGAGGTGATTAATTTGACACTTTGTTTAACAAATTTGGTCTTCATTTGCCGAAGCTATCGAGCTTCAAAGTTTGAAAAGTCACAAAAGTTGTGTGTTTGAGCACATAAAGTACTATTTTTCTTGGAAGTTCAACAAGATGTAATCATGATGTGTTGTGACATCTTCAAAATCTCGTTGAGATGATTACTTTGACACTTTGTTTAACAAATTTGGTCCACATTTGCCAAAGTTATCGAGCTTCAAAATTGGAAAAGTCACAAAAGTTGTGTGTTTGAGCACATAAAGTACTATTTTTCTTGGAAGTTCAACAAGATGTAATCATGATGTGTTGTGACATCTTCAAAATCTCGTTGAGGTGATTACTTTGACACTTTGTTTAAGAAATTTGGTTCACAATTCCCGAAGTTATCGAGCTTCAAAGTTTGAAAAGTCACAAAAGTTGTGTATTTGAGCACATAATGTACTATTTTTCTTGGAAGTTCAACAAGGTGCAATGATGATGTGTTGTGTCATTTTAAAGATCTCGTCGAGCTGATTAATTTGACACTTTGGTTAACAAATTTGGTCCACATTTGCCAAAGTTATCGAGCTTCAAAGTTTGAAAAGTCACAAAATATGTGTGTTTGAGCACATAAAGTACTATTTTTCTTGGAAGTTCAACAAGATGTAATCATGATGTGTTGTGACATCTTCAAAATCTCGTTTAGGTGATTACTTTGACACTATGTTTAAGAAATTTGGTCCACATTTGCCGAAGTTATCGAGCTTCAAAGTTTGAAAAGTCAAAAAATATGTGTGTTTGAGCACATAAAGTACTATTTTTCTTGGAAATTCAACAAGATGCAATCATGATGTGTTGTGACATATTCAAAATCTCGTCGAGCTGATTAATTTGACACTTTGTTTAACAAATTTGGTCTTCATTTGCCGAAGCTATCGAGCTTCAAAGTTTGAAAAGTCAAAAAAGTTGTGTGTTTGAGCACATAAAGTACTATTTTTCCTGGAAGTTCAACAAGATGTAATCATGATGTGTTGTGACATCTTCAAAATCTCGTTGAGGTGATTACTTTGACACTTTGTTTAAGAAATTTGGTCCACATATGCCGAAGTTATCGAGCTTCAAAGTTTGAAAAGTCACAAAAGTTGTGTGTTTGAGCACATAAAGTACTATTTTTCTTGGAAGTTCAAGAAAATGTAATCATGATGTGTTGTGACATCTTCAAAATCTCGGTGAGGTGATTACTTTGACACTTTGTTTAAGAAATTTGGTCCACATTTGCCGAAGTTATCGAGCTTCAAAGTTTGAAAAGTCACAAAAGTTGTGTGTTTGAGCACATAAAGTACTATTTTTCTTGGAAATTCAACAAGATGCAATCATGATGTGTTGTGACATATTCAAAATCTCGTCGAGCTGATTAATTTGACACTTTGTTTAACAAATTTGGTCTTCATTTGCCGAAGCTATCGAGCTTCAAAGTTTGAAAAGTCACAAAAGTTATGTGTTTGAGCACATAAAGTACTATTTTTCTTGGAAGTTCAACAAGATGTAATCATGATGTGTTGTGACATCTTCAAAATCTCGTTGAGGTGATTACTTTGACACTTTGTTTAAGAAATTTGGTCCACATTTGCCGAAGTTATCGAGCTTCAAAGTTTGAAAAGTCACAAAAGTTGTGTGTTTGAGCACATAAAGTACTATTTTTCTTGGAAGTTCAACAAGATGTAATCATGGTGTGTTGTGTCATTTTAAAGATCTCGTCGAGCTGATTAATTTGACACTTTGTTTAACAAATTTGGTCTTCATTTGCCGAAGCTATCGAGCTTCAAAGTTTGAAAAGTCACAAAAGTTGTGTGTTTGAGCACATAAAGTACTATTTTTCCTGGAAGTTCAACAAGATGTAATCATGATGTGTTGTGACATCTTCAAAATCTCGTTGAGGTGATTACTTTGACACTTTGTTTAAGAAATTTGGTCCACATATGCCGAAGTTATCGAGCTTCAAAGTTTGAAAAGTCACAAAAGTTGTGTGTTTGAGCACATAAAGTACTATTTTTCTTGGAAATTCAACAAGATGCAATCATGATGTGTTGTGACATATTCAAAATCTCGTCGAGCTGATTAATTTGACACTTTGTTTAACAAATTTGGTCTTCATTTGCCGAAGCTATCGAGCTTCAATGTTTGAAAAGTCACAAAATTTGTGTGTTTGAGCACATAAAGTACTATTTTTCTTGGAAGTTCAACAAGATGTAATCATGGTGTGTTGTGTCATTTTAAAGATCTCGTCGAGCTGATTAATTTGACACTTTGCTTAACAAATTTGGTCTTCATTTGCCGAAGCTATCGAGCTTCAAAGTTTGAAAAGTCACAAAAGTTATGTGTTTGAGCACATAAAGTACTATTTTTCTTGGAAGTTCAACAAGATGTAATCATGATGTGTTGTGACATCTTCAAAATCTCGGTGAGGTGATTACTTTGACACTTTGTTTAAGAAATTTGGTCCACATTTGCCGAAGTTATCGAGCTTCAAAGTTTGAAAAGTCACAAAAGTTGTGTGTTTGAGCACATAAAGTACTATTTTTCTTGGAAATTCAACAAGATGCAATCATGATGTGTTGTGACATATTCAAAATCTCGTCGAGCTGATTAATTTGACACTTTGTTTAACAAATTTGGTCTTCATTTGCCGAAGCTATCGAGCTTCAATGTTTGAAAAGTCACAAAATTTGTGTGTTTGAGCACATAAAGTACTATTTTTCTTGGAAGTTCAACAAGATGTAATCATGGTGTGTTGTGTCATTTTAAAGATCTCGTCGAGCTGATTAATTTGACACTTTGCTTAACAAATTTGGTCTTCATTTGCCGAAGCTATCGAGCTTCAAAGTTTGAAAAGTCACAAAAGTTATGTGTTTGAGCACATAAAGTACTATTTTTCTTGGAAGTTCAACAAGATGTAATCATGATGTGTTGTGACATCTTCAAAATCTCGTTGAGCTGATTAATTTGACACTTTGGTTAACAAATTTGGTCCACATTTGCCAAAGTTATCGAGCTTCAAAGTTTGAAAAGTCACAAAAGTTGTGTGTTTGAGCACATAAAGTACTATTTTTCTTGGAAATTCAACAAGATGCTATCATGATGTGTTGTGACATCTTCAAAATCTCGTTGAGGTGATTACTTTGACACTTTGTTTAACAAATTTGGTCTTCATTTGCCGAAGCTATTGAGCTTCTAAGTTTGAAAAGTCACAAAAGTTGTGTGTTTGAGCACATAAAGAACTATTTTTCTTGGAAGTTCAACAAGATGTAAACATGGTGTGTTGTGACATCTTCAAAATCTCGTTTAGGTGATTACTTTGACACTATGTTTAAGAAATTTGGTCCACATTTGCCGAAATTATCGAGCTTCAAAGTTTGAAAAGTCACAGAAGTTGTGTGTTTGAGCACATAAAGTACTATTTTTCTTGGAAATTCAACAAGATGCAATCATGATGTGTTGTGACATCTTCAAAATCTCGTTCGAGCTGATTAATTTGACACTTTGTTTAAGAAATTTGGTCCACATTTGCCGAAGTTATCGAGCTTCAAAGTTTGAAAAGTCACAAAAGTTGTGTGTTTGAGCACATATAGTACTATTTTTCTTGGAAGTTCAACAAGATGTAATCATGATGTGTTGTGACATCTTTAAAATCTCGTTGAGGTGATTAATTTGACACTTTGTTTAACAAATTTGGTCTTCATTTGCCGAAGCTATCGAGCTTCAAAGTTTGAAAAGTCACAAAAGTTGTGTGTTTGAGCACATAAAGTACTATTTTTCTTGGAAGTTCAACAAGATGTAATCATGATGTGTTGTGACATCTTCAAAATCTCGTTGAGATGATTACTTTGACACTTTGTTTAACAAATTTGGTCCACATTTGCCAAAGTTATCGAGCTTCAAAATTGGAAAAGTCACAAAAGTTGTGTGTTTGAGCACATAAAGTACTATTTTTCTTGGAAGTTCAACAAGATGTAATCATGATGTGTTGTGACATCTTCAAAATCTCGTTGAGGTGATTACTTTGACACTTTGTTTAAGAAATTTGGTTCACAATTCCCGAAGTTATCGAGCTTCAAAGTTTGAAAAGTCACAAAAGTTGTGTATTTGAGCACATAATGTACTATTTTTCTTGGAAGTTCAACAAGGTGCAATGATGATGTGTTGTGTCATTTTAAAGATCTCGTCGAGCTGATTAATTTGACACTTTGGTTAACAAATTTGGTCCACATTTGCCAAAGTTATCGAGCTTCAAAGTTTGAAAAGTCACAAAATATGTGTGTTTGAGCACATAAAGTACTATTTTTCTTGGAAGTTCAACAAGATGTAATCATGATGTGTTGTGACATCTTCAAAATCTCGTTGAGGTGATTACTTTGACACTTTGTTTAAGAAATTTGGTCCACATATGCCGAAGTTATCGAGCTTCAAAGTTTGAAAAGTCACAAAAGTTGTGTGTTTGAGCACATAAAGTACTATTTTTCTTGGAAGTTCAAGAAGATGTAATCATGATGTGTTGTGACATCTTCAAAATCTCGGTGAGGTGATTACTTTGACACTTTGTTTAAGAAATTTGGTCCACATTTGCCGAAGTTATCGAGCTTCAAAGTTTGAAAAGTCACAAAAGTTGTGTGTTTGAGCACATAAAGTACTATTTTTCTTGGAAATTCAACAAGATGCAATCATGATGTGTTGTGACATATTCAAAATCTCGTCGAGCTGATTAATTTGACACTTTGTTTAACAAATTTGGTCTTCATTTGCCGAAGTTATCGAGCTTCAAAGTTTGAAAAGTCACAAAAGTTGTGTGTTTGAGCACATAAAGTACTATTTTTCTTGGAAATTCAACAAGATGCAATCATGATGTGTTGTGACATATTCAAAATCTCGTCGAGCTGATTAATTTGACACTTTGTTTAACAAATTTGGTCTTCATTTGCCGAAGCTATCGAGCTTCAATGTTTGAAAAGTCACAAAATTTGTGTGTTTGAGCACATAAAGTACTATTTTTCTTGGAAGTTCAACAAGATGTAATCATGGTGTGTTGTGTCATTTTAAAGATCTCGTCGAGCTGATTAATTTGACACTTTGCTTAACAAATTTGGTCTTCATTTGCCGAAGCTATCGAGCTTCAAAGTTTGAAAAGTCACAAAAGTTATGTGTTTGAGCACATAAAGTACTATTTTTCTTGGAAGTTCAACAAGATGTAATCATGATGTGTTGTGACATCTTCAAAATCTCGTTGAGCTGATTAATTTGACACTTTGGTTAACAAATTTGGTCCACATTTGCCAAAGTTATCGAGCTTCAAAGTTTGAAAAGTCACAAAAGTTGTGTGTTTGAGCACATAAAGTACTATTTTTCTTGGAAATTCAACAAGATGCTATCATGATGTGTTGTGACATCTTCAAAATCTCGTTGAGGTGATTACTTTGACACTTTGTTTAAGAAATTTGGTCCACATATGCCGAAGTTATCGAGCTTCAAAGTTTGAAAAGTCACAAAAGTTGTGTGTTTGAGCACATAAAGTACTATTTTTCTTGGAAGTTCAAGAAGATGTAATCATGATGTGTTGTGACATCTTCAAAATCTCGGTGAGGTGATTACTTTGACACTTTGTTTAAGAAATTTGGTCCACATTTGCCGAAGTTATCGAGCTTCAAAGTTTGAAAAGTCACAAAAGTTGTGTGTTTGAGCACATAAAGTACTATTTTTCTTGGAAATTCAACAAGATGCAATCATGATGTGTTGTGACATATTCAAAATCTCGTCGAGCTGATTAATTTGACACTTTGTTTAACAAATTTGGTCTTCATTTGCCGAAGCTATCGAGCTTCAATGTTTGAAAAGTCACAAAAGTTGTGTGTTTGAGCACATAAAGTACTATTTTTCTTGGAAGTTCAACAAGATGTAATCATGGTGTGTTGTGTCATTTTAAAGATCTCGTCGAGCTGATTAATTTGACACTTTGTTTAACAAATTTGGTCTTCATTTGCCGAAGCTATTGAGCTTCTAAGTTTGAAAAGTCACAAAAGTTGTGTGTTTGAGCACATAAAGAACTATTTTTCTTGGAAGTTCAACAAGATGTAATCATGGTGTGTTGTGACATCTTCAAAATCTCGTTTAGGTGATTACTTTGACACTATGTTTAAGAAATTTGGTCCACATTTGCCGAAATTATCGAGCTTCAAAGTTTGAAAAGTCACAGAAGTTGTGTGTTTGAGCACATAAAGTACTATTTTTCTTGGAAATTCAACAAGATGCAATCATGATGTGTTGTGACATCTTCAAAATCTCGTTCGAGCTGATTAATGTGACACTTTGTTTAAGAAATTTGGTCCACATTTGCCGAAGTTATCGAGCTTCAAAGTTTGAAAAGTCACAAAAGTTGTGTGTTTGAGCACATATAGTACTATTTTTCTTGGAAGTTCAACAAGATGTAATCATGATGTGTTGTGACATCTTTAAAATCTCGTTGAGGTGATTAATTTGACACTTTGTTTAACAAATTTGGTCTTCATTTGCCGAAGCTATCGAGCTTCAAAGTTTGAAAAGTCACAAAAGTTGTGTGTTTGAGCACATAAAGTACTATTTTTCTTGGAAGTTCAACAAGATGTAATCATGATGTGTTGTGACATCTTCAAAATCTCGTTGAGATGATTACTTTGACACTTTGTTTAACAAATTTGGTCCACATTTGCCAAAGTTATCGAGCTTCAAAATTGGAAAAGTCACAAAAGTTGTGTGTTTGAGCACATAAAGTACTATTTTTCTTGGAAGTTCAACAAGATGTAATCATGATGTGTTGTGACATCTTCAAAATCTCGTTGAGGTGATTACTTTGACACTTTGTTTAAGAAATTTGGTTCACAATTCCCGAAGTTATCGAGCTTCAAAGTTTGAAAAGTCACAAAAGTTGTGTATTTGAGCACATAATGTACTATTTTTCTTGGAAGTTCAA